>NW_027282009.1:0-30000 GCF_046629955.1 Centroberyx affinis
CCCTTTTTACCATCTCTTATCAGCTATGATACAATATATAATTTACACAAATGATTTTATATTACACAAACTAATGATAAAATAACATAAATTATAGCATTACTAATAATTAGTAAACATTATTAATGATCATTTCATTGTTTGTTAACAGTAAAAGAACTATTAACTAAAGTTTAATTAACTATCAATTTACCATTTATTAATGATGGTTATTATAAAGTGTTACCAAGAAGAGTGAAGCCAAACGCTCAGAAACACCGTCTGTGGAGGCTTTTTACGCCGCCGGTGTGACCTCAGCCTCGGGAGAGATGACATCGTCAAGGTGACTGACAGGTGTCGGGGGTGGGAACCTGACCAACTGAGGAGGAGGAGGAGGAGGAGGAGGAGGAGGAGGGCGGGGCTAACAATAACGCTTCCTGTCTCGAGGAGGAAAGTCGCGGACCGGAGCTTTAAATTTCAGATTCGTATGTGTGCTGGTGTGTGTGTGTGTGTGTGTATGTATGTATTTGCACATGTACATCTTTCTGTATACATTTTTATTTTGCCAATATTATTATTATTATTAGAATTGTATAATTTATTTATTTTAATTCCTGTTTATTACTATTTTTAATTAGTTATTTTTATTTATTTATTTCTAAGCTGAACTTAGTATAAAACCTCAACCTCTTTTGCACATCATATTTCTGCTATGTTACGTTTACCTTTTTTTAACTGATTGTATGTCTGCAGTTTTTTTGTTGAAATTTAATAAAAAAATTTGTTAAAAAAAAAAAAATTTCAGATTCGTTTCAATTCGTTTCTCCTTGGAAGATTTCCCACCGGGATCCAATTTGGACCGACGGGGAGAATCTGCATCTTCTCAGGGCCTCCGATTTAGGCTGATAAGACGAGTGTATTATAACGTAACAATCTGTTCCCGGTGCAGCTTTAAGCTCCCCCCCCCCCCCCCCCACCCCCACCTCCCTCACCGCTGGGCGGGGCAGGCGGCGGCTCCTCCTCCTCCTCCTCCTCCTCCTCCTGGATGACGCTGCTCTTCTCCTGGACTCTCTGCTCCGGACTCTGCTGCAGCCGCTGGAGCAGCAGGTGCCGCGTGACTTCTTCACTGCGCAGTCGAGCCTGGAACTCACACACTTTCTCCTGCAGGGTCTGCGCGCACACACACACACACACACACACGAAGATGCATCAAAGACCCTGACAAGTCACACGTCCAATCATGTGCGACTAGGACCTAAAACGTTATCTCTCTACGTGTTTTTCAGGCCACATGACTAATTTTAAACAGACAGACATCTAACACTACAGCTCTTCCAAGGGCCGCTATCAATCGAATCAGACTGCAGCCAACCGTACACAGCAAGAGCAGAGAGATGAGATGAAAAGATGAGAAAGAAAAAAAAAAGAACAAGAGAGAAAAGGTTAGACTGGGAGAGAGAAAGGCAAGAGAGAGAGAGAAAGGTAGAGACACACTGAGCTACAGGGTGAGGAAGGAGGAGGAGGAGGCCGTTTACATGGGCAGCAGTCCAGCAGTAGGACCAGGCGACCGTCTGCGGACGCCGGCGACGCCGCGGAAAGACGGAGGTGAAGAAGAAGAGAAAGGAGGGGAGAGAGGGAAGGGAGCAGAGAAAATGAAAAACGGGAATGAGCAATAAGTGAACAGAGGGGGAGAGAAAACCAGACAACTGCACAACAAGATGGAGGAACGAGAGGCCATCATCACCATATGTTAAACACAATAAGGAATGCTAATGAGGTCATTAAGTAACCTAATTAATGCATTAATGAGCAAATTCTCTCTTTCTATCAACCTACTTGTCTTCACTTATCAATATGAACTCTATTTTAAAGCATTCACTACTAAATGTATAATGTCTTGACTTCAAATACTAAATATCTGTTTAGAAAAAGAATAAATACTTTATCAGATAAGAAATACTAGTTTTTCCTCATTAATGCAAATTTATGCAGCAAGGTGCTCTGACATCTAATCAGATCATCTCAAGATATTTCAACAATACAGCAGTTTCACCACTACAGCGATAAAAATGGCTGATAAGCAAGCGTGTGTGTGTGTGTGTGTGTGTGTGTGTGTGTGTGTGTGTGTGTGTGTGTGTGTATGTGTGTGTGTGTGTGTGAGCATGCACGCTCTGATGAAGGCATCAGACTGGCCGGGCCGTCCCGTCTGATGAGCAGCCTGACAGCGGAGCGGCCCGCCTGCTTCGGTCAGCCGGTGTGTCTCGGCTCTTTGTGCTGACGTCAGCAGCCGAGCCCGTCACCCCGCAGCTCGGGACGTCCCGCGGGTCAGACCCGCCGGTTCGGTCAAGTCATACGGCATTATCCATCATCACGCCGATCAGTATAATGTCTTTTTTTTTTTTTTTAAACTTCAGGTCGCAGTGCCAAATGAATCATCCGTCAAAATTTTATCCGACTCCGGACCAGAGGTGTCTACGGAGCCCCTCTGGGGTCACATGGTAGAAGAAAAAAAAAAACTCAATGTGTAAACCGGATTTCTAAACCGTGCCCTCGGATTCACAATACAAATCCGTTCGCACAGTTTACAAATACTGCTACTGGCTGATCTTTGGTGCCAGGTGATGTCATCCTCTATAGATGTGACATCACCTGGAACCAGAGATCAGCCAGTAGAATAGCAGATGGCCATTTCAGTAGCATGTTTATGATTAGAAGTCAGGCTTTACTAGGGCTGGGTGATATGGTTGAAATCAACATCATGATAATCATAAGGATTTTTCTCGATATCAATATATATCACGATATGGTTCATGTATGCAAAATCACGTTAAATAATCAAATTCATGTTCATCTCATTGAACCGAATGGTAATGTTAGCTGAAATTTTCAAATAATATTCCTACCATACCTCGTTTTATGAGAGTTTTTAAGTAAAATTTGCTTGTCATCATCAATTCAGACAGCAGAAATGTGTGTCACGATATCAAAATATCTTCATATCATCACAATATGATTCCACTGAAAGACGATAAACGATAATATTGAATTATTGCCCAGCCCCTAGGCTTTACACAGATTTGGGTTTGGAGTTCCTTGGAGCCTCTGGCCCCGCCCACAGTCAGTCAGAGCAGAGCCACTCGTCCACAGGGTGAAGGTCCCGGGAGAGTTCGGAGACAGCACAGCCACGGGTGAGTCTCGTCTCTCACCTGTATCAGCAGCTGCTGGCTGGGCGGGGGGTTTGTGTCGGAGAGCTCGGCGCTCAGAGAGGGACGCTGGGGGAAGGCGGCGGGCGGCAGAGACAGGAAGGAGCCGTCCTCCTCACCATCACTCATCAGGAAGTCCACTGAGCTCGCTACGGACACACAGGAGGGACAAACACAGTCAGACTGATGACGCACGCGGATTGTGGTTTTGTGTCCCGCTAGGGATACTGACAAATAATCAGATTAGGGCTGAACGATTTTGAAAAAATATCTAATTTGCGATTATTTGGACTGCTATTGCAATTGCGATATGATTTGCGATATTAGAGGGAATGATCATTTTTACATCATTATTCTCATTTTTGTTGAAAAACGTATTAAAATGATTATGATTTTTGCGGGGATCTGTACCAAACAAAGATGTTTTCTTAAGTCTGTAGAATATGATGTGTAGGCCAGGACATCTCTGCAGCACCACAATATTTACTTTAAAATGCTATTTTGACACATTTCACCTTTAACAAATATTGCGCCTCCTGCGATTTGAAAATTGCAGTAGGCCATATTGCGATTTCCATAAGATTTCGATTAATAGTTCAGCCCTAAATCAGATTGCAGTTATTTTTCTGGATATTGCAATCATTTTATATACAGTACTGTGCAAAAGTCTTAGGCACATGTAAAAGAAAAAAAAAAGTAAAGCGAAGATGCTTTCAAAAATAATTAAATGAAAAGTTTCTAAATATCAAAAAATGCACTATAATGAGCAGTCTGCTGACACACTAATGCAGGAAAAATAATGAATAAACATCAGACACAATTTATATAAAAACTCTTGGGTGCCTAAGACTTTTTCACAGTATTGTATATATATTTCAATACAGTGTACAAACAGATTTTTAAATATTTTGAATTTTGAATACAATTTAAGGCTTTTTTCCGTTGTTGAATTGAATTTACAGGACACCATGTTAGAAGCATCACTTCTGATAAAATAATTGCAGCCTCTTGCAATTTTAAGTACTTCATATTGTGATTTTCTATTTTTCTTTTTTTGTATGTGTTCCCAACTTGCCCTTTCCAGTCATAAAATTTCCTCTCTGCAACTGAATCAACTGACGGCACAAACTTCTCTCCATTTGTTTGTTTGTGTGTTCGTTTAACCTTTATTTATCCAAATTAGCTTTTTTTTTTTTTCCCCCTCTCCGTGTTTGCTTTTCTCCCATTCTCTCCATTTTCTGGCTTCCTACCTCCTGACTTAATCATGGCTGTCAGGTCGAGTGAATACCATGGAAACTAGTGGAACCAGATAATGAATGATAACAGCCGGTCACACATTAACCTGCCAAGGAGACACTGTGTTTGAGAGTGTGTGTGTGTGTGTGTGTGTGTGTGGCAACAGGTTTACAAGTCTCCCTGGGGCCCCCCAATCTTATCAACCTGGGAACAATCAGCACAGTGTAGCACAGTGAGACCCGGCAGAAGAAGCACAGTCAGTCTTAAAGTATTAAGCAGAATTAACTAACACACACAAACACACACACACACACACACACATTCTCCATGTTAGCACACCGGCCGCTTAACTGACGCCAAATCTCCTTTACTCTGGGGCAAACACACACCAAAACAAACAGCGCTTTGAATGAAACCCAACACATCCGACCTAGAACACACACACACACACACACACACACACACACACACACACACAGACAATTAAAAACAGAAGAACCACACAGCCTGAGGCCTTCACACGTGCTGCAAAATGGTTGTTGTTGGTCTTTTTTTTGATGACACAGCAAATTATGCCCCAGTGTGAACACACCGCTGCACTCTTGAGACACACACACACACACACACACACACACACACACACACCATCATCATCATCAGGAAGACTCACCTGTGGGCCAGTCGAGCCTAAAACCAGAATCGGACTCGTTCAGCCTCGTCCGTGTCCCATTTTCCATCTGTCATCCCCCTCTATCTGACTTTAGACGATGTGTTTTCCCTCCTCCTCCTCCTCCTCCTCCTCTCTCTCTCTTCCTCTCTCTCTCTCTCTCTCTCTCTGCACAACCGGCGCTCTGCCTCTCTACCGTCACCTTGACTGCAAGTGCTTTACTGCAGGGAGATGCAGCGACACACACACACACACACACACACTGACACACTGTATTACCCACAATAGCGCCAGTGTTTGTTAACCTGCCCCCCCCCCCGCCGGACTGTAGCAAGCAAAGGGGGATCGGCTTCAGAGTTTTTGCTAAACAATCGAAAGAGAGAAAGAGAGAGAGAACGAACGAACGAGTGAAATCTCACCTCTCCTTCCTTCTGACAGCTCTGACACTATCCCAGACACACAAACCCCCTTTTCCTCCACCTTCCTTTTTCCACCATCAAGCCCGAACCTGGTCCGGCTCCGCTCAAGACTATCAGGTATGAGTCACGTCTGCTCCACATCCACCGTCCTGTCCAGCCCGGCAGCACACACACACACACACACGTTCCCTTCCCTCTCATTCATTCAACCCCCCCCCCTCCTCTCTCCTTCTCCCTCTCTCTCTCACTCTTGTCATGCCAAAAATGCAGCTACACCGGTTTTTTTTTATTTTGTTTAGCCCGCCTCCTCCTCCTCCTCCTCCTCCTCCTCCTCTCGGCAGTGCTGAGGGACAGCCTCACCGTCCAATGAGATGTCTGTCTTCCAGAGGTCCTGCAGGCAGGGGGCGTGGCCGAGGTCCCAGGTCTTTCGTGTGCCGAACATGACCGCCGGGCTGAGCAGAGCGCTGGACCGCTGGACCGGCTGGACGGAGAGGGGGAGAGAGAGAGAGAGAGAGAGAGAGAGAGAGAGAGAGAGAGAGAGAGAGAGAGAGAGAGAGAGAGAGAGAGAGAGAGAGAGAGAGAGAGAGAGAGAGAGAGAGAGAGAGAGAGAGAGAGAGAGAGAGAGAGAGAGAGAGAGAGAGAGAGAGAGAGAGAGAGAGAGAGAGAGAGAGAGAGAGAGAGAGAGACAGCATCACCATGAAACAGCCGCTCCAACAATGTGAATTATTTTTTCTAGGTTCTAATTAGGGCTGAACAATTAATCGGAATTTTATGGAAATCGCAATATGGCCTACTGCTATTTTCAAATCGCAGGAGGCGCAATATTTGTTAAAGGTGAAATGTGTCAAAATAGCATTTTAAATGAAATATTGTGGTGCTGCAAAGATGTCCTGGCCTACACATCATATTCTACAGACTTAAGAAAACATCTTTGTTTGGTACAGATCCCCGCAAAAATCACACCATAATCACTTTAATACGTTTTTCAATGAAAATGAGAATAACGATGTGAAAATGATCATTCCCTCTAATATCGCAAATCATATCGCAATTGCAATATCAGTCAAAAATAATCGCAATTTAGATATTTCTTCAAAATCGTTCAGCCCTATTTCTAATGCCTATCTTTTAGCACTCTTGGACGTGCGGTATGGTTTTTGTGTGTGTGACCCTACATGTAAGCAGGTTTAGAGCTTCATTGTTGACTCCTTTACATTGACTTTTGACATGTGACCCGTTTTCTAGCAGGTCTGAGTCCACTACGGCGGCCATTTTGGAAAGGTATTTAAAATCTATTGTCTCCTTGTCATGTAACTCTGACGAAGGCTTGTTCTGTACCAACCAAGACCATTTTTAGACCATCCATCGGCCTCCAAAGAGTAGCCGAAATTGCTTTTCCGCACTGTGGGTTGCAAGTTTTGTTTTGTTTTTTTGTGCCACAGCAGCAAAACCAGACCATAATAATCTGCAGGGGGTTGATCGGGTTTTTGACTCAGTGATTACTTGGCCTGCTGCTGAGACTTCTGGCTTTCCAAAACTGTGTGGACCCCCCCCCCCCCGATGCACACATGTCATTCTGAAGCTGAAAAAGCAAAATGCCAAAAGCAGTTTTTGACATTTTGCCTCCTCATGAGACGTTTCTGGTGGAAAAAATCTAAATTTATCATTATTATTATTGTCAGTGTTTTTTGTACAAGGCCAGAAACATGTTGATAGAAGTCAATAAAACTCCAAAATTACTTAATGCACCTTTAACCTCCAACAGAGACCTGCAGCCTTTATGGTGAAAATCTAGCTATGAGAAAAGGCACCAGAAATGAGAAAGGAGAGATAACTCAGCTAGATTGGATGTTTCCATTACTAACTTCATAAATGATTGTGGTTTTAGTTTTAGTGGACAGTCTGATGTCAAACAAGTGCTGGATCAGGTAAGCTGAGCCTAAACCACATGGGTCAGCGTCCTCGGACCACACACACACACACACACACACACACAGGACCAATCAGATCACATCTATGAACAGTACACTGGTCGGGGTCCAACCAGCCGATAAAACCAGCAGACGACAAACCTAAACCTCCAGCTTAGCTCCATACCAGCACACACACACACACACACACACACACACACACACACACACGCTACAGTCTCAAATGGACGACCGATCGACTCAAACCGCTTGACGAAGAACAAACACCCTCCAGGGAGCAAATCGATCAATACGTCTCCCCGTTCTCTTCCTCACATCACTGAGCTCAATATGAGGGATCGACCGATATCCGTTTTTTAAAGGCCGATACTGATATTTTTAGACTGAAGCAGCAGATTGCCAATATTTTGTGTAAATAGTCAATATCTTTTAATTTGACTATGTTAATGGTAAAAAAAAAAAACTCAAAGTATTCAGTGTTTCCCCAGAATCGTCTTCTCGTCAGGGTGGAAAAGCCTCTGAATCAGCATTTAGAGCATGATGGGAGACTAAAACTCTCCACTGAAACCCAGACTGATTCTTTTAGTGTCAGCAGCTCTTTAAAGCAGGGAGACCCACAACTCCTATTCAGTGGTAGGGAAACTCTGGGATACATTACTGCCTTTAAAATGAAGAATTTATTCATAAAAACCATTATACCAGAAGAGGATGACATACCTCGACAATGTCTGATATTGAATAAAGGGCCGATATCGGTCTCATATTACTCAAGACACTAGCCTGAGACACACATGCAGCTCTGCACCAACACACACAGCTTGTATTCCCTTCCCTCCTTATCTCACCGACAAATCCAGAAGTTCCATTTTTTTTTTTTTTTCCAAAACCGTGACCCAAATAAGAAGCTGAGCTGCTTCTCCCCAGAGAGTCCCAAAAGTCTCCAGACCAAAACAGTTATGGAGTACTGACCCATGTTTCAAAAAAACACGTCAAGGTGCCGGTTCATCCACATCACACGTACTACACACAAAAAAAACAGAGGTGGGATGTAACAAAGTAAAAATACTTCATTACTGTACTTAAGTAAGATTTTCAAGTATCTGTACTTTACTCAAGTTTTTCTTTCACTGAAGACTTTTACTTTTACTACATTTCAAAAAAAAAAAATCGGAACTTTCTACTCACTACATTTTCAAAACGGACTCGTTACTCTCGGGAAATCATCAACTGATTTTCTTTGATGATTGATGACTGCTGATCAAGAGCCAGATGTGATCGGCTGCTTGTTCGGCAAAGCGACGCCACAAAGGAAGGAAAGGGAGAGAGAGAGAGAGAGAAGCAACAGGAAGGAGAGAGAAGCAACAAGAGAGAGAGAATTAACGTTAGTGAATTCAGCTGCTAGGGTTCGGGTTCGTGATCTGAGCTGCAGACTCTTTCTCATCTGGGATTCAGAGGAACGCTCAACAGAAAACCAGTTTAGTTAATTAGAAATGACTTTTACACTTTAAGTAAATTTAAGACCACGTACTTTTAGACTTTGACTTGAGTAAAGGATTTGAAACGGTACTTCAACTTCTACCGGAGTATATTTTTAAATGAGTATGTGCGCTTTTACTTGAGTAGGGAATTTGTGTGCTTCTATCACCTTTGCAAAAAACAATATTCGCCCTGTTCAGGGGTCTTTGGGGGGGGGTTCCAGGAGTTCCCCAGCAAACTGATGAATTGTTAAAAAATGTCACCATTATTTAACTTACAAGATGTTTACACACATTTGACAATGTAGAAGAATGACTGTTTTGCATCATAGTTTCTCTGTTATCTCTCTACCTGCATTACAGACAGTCATGGAATTCTGGAAAAAAACATATCTGACAATAACAATATTCACGCCACTTCGCTGGGGGCTGTTGAAAGGCATTCTGGGAAACGTAGGAAATCACTAACTGCAGGAGAAGTAGGCTAGATGAGGCAGAATGAGGGAAAGCGGGTTCACCAAGAAAGTAAATTACAACAGTTATGTTATATATTATTGGATCAGACCACTGTAGAAGGTAATTTTGTTAGTTTTTCGCCTTTGTACCACTTCTGTTTTGTTTGAGATGTTTCATTTTTGTTTTTTTTGTTATTATTATTACTTTTTTTTACTATTATTATTTATTTATTTCTTATATTCTATTTATTTTAGTTGACTTTTTTTTTTTTCTTGCAAATTTTTTTTTTGTGTGTGTGATTATTGCCTTTTGTTTTATGCTGATGTTGTTTTTCATATATTTACTTATACATTTTCTGTTAAAAAAGAAAAATCAATAAACATATTGATCAAAAAAAAAAATTACAACATTTCATCACAAAATAATGAGAACTGAATTGATCAGATTAATAGTGGAAGAGGATCCAAGTCAAGTCAAGTTGTATTATCCCACCAGGGGAAATTTAGTTGTAGCCAGGTATTAAAAAACACATTCAATCCATCATAAAATACACCATGAAAGACAACATACCAGACAGAACACAGAGACAACAACACAAGTGTTAGGGTTAAACATAGGATTGACTTTAAAATACTACTCACCACCTACAAAGCCATAAACAACCAGGCCCCTCCCTACCTCTCCGACCTCCTCCCCCCCCGCCACACCCCTACCCGAGGCCTCAGGTCTGAAGCGGACGCAACCGCTCTAAAAGACCCCCAGGACCAAGCTCCGGACCCAGGGGGTGACAGGGCCTTCTCAGTCCCCCCCCCCCAACCACATCCGACAGGCTAACACCCTACCATCTTTCAGACAGGCCCTCCAAAACCCAACTCTTCAAGCTCGCTTTCACCCGTTAACCTCCTTCCCTCTCTCTCTCTCCCTTCCCTCCATCTCGTGATTCCTCTAGTTTTAACTACCTACTTTTTATTCTTGTCTTTTATTTTTTTATTATAATAAATGTACCTTAATAATAAATGATTTTACCCTGTATGTGAAACATCTTTGAGCACCTAGAAAAGCGCTATACAAGTCTAATGTATTATTATTATTATTATTATTATTATTATTATTATTATTATTATTATTATTATTATTATTACTAGGGCTGCAACTAACGATTATTTTCATTGTCGATTAATCTGTTGATTATTTTCTCGATTAATCGATTAGTTGTTTGGTCTATAAAATTCCCAAAGCCCAAGATGACGTCCTCAAATGTCTTGTTTTGTCCACAACCCAAAGATATTCAGTTTACTGTCATAGAGGAGGAAAGAAACCAGAAAATATTCACATTTAAGAAGCTGGAATCAGAGAATTTTGACGTATTTTTCTTAAAAAAAAATGACTCAAACGGATTAATCGATTATCAAAACAGTTGGCGATTAATTGAATAGTTGACAGCTAATCGATTAATCGTTGCAGCTCTACTTTTGTGTGTGGAAAGAAAGTAAATTATAGCACTTCATCGCTAAATAACTCCTGGAATGTATTAATGAGATCTAACGGTGGAAGAGGATCAGATCAGAGGGGGGGGGGGGGGGGGGTTCTTCACAAGCCGCTCCAAAAAACAAACAAGACTGTCCACCTACCCTCCCATGTCTGGACCGTGCTTTGCGCTCCGCAGGCTGGATGTAGCGCTCTCGGTCTCGGTCTCTGTCCCGCCAGCCCTTGTTGATCAGAGCTCCCACCCAGCCCAGCATGCTGGCCCTGTCCAGCCCGCCTCACATCCTAAAAACCCCCCTGCCCCGACTCTACGGTACAGCCTGATCCGATCGAAGGCGGTGTGTGTGTGTGTGTGTGTGTGTGTGCCGGTCGACAGGTACGACTGGAAGAGCTTCACAGCCCCGCCCGTCCACACACACACACACACACACTGATAATCACAGACCTGGGAACAGTTAGCCCCACCTTCAGTCGCTCTACCGGATCGCCAAGGGGGGGATTAACGACGTCTGATCCTGGACCAGCGGTTAAAGAGACATCTCCAGTTATAAGATGAGCTCATTTCACCGTAATCTTTTAAGCCCTGGAGCAGATGGCCTCTTTTTTTTAACCCTCATCTGCATCTGAGGAACACAATTTAGAGATGGACCATAGATTAAGCCCTGGGTTTATTATCAGACCACACTAATTGGTCAATGATTAATTGTGTGGCCTGGTAGTTCAGGTTGAGGTCCGACGCTTCAGGACACAGATCCCATCCTGGTTTTACCTCCTCTGAGGCGTTGGATCAAATTCTGTTTAAAGGAAAGTAAACTGGTGCTAGACACTAGAAGGACATACACCCATGAACAGGGGTGGGTAGTAACGTGTTGCATGTAACACACATAAGTAAAAGTAAAAAGTAAAAAATACATTGTTTTTTTTAAAAGGAACGAATACTTTTAGTTCTTTTTTTTAAAACTGTACTGTATTTTTGAGCCAGTAATCTACTTTTCACTTCACTACATTTGCCGTTTATACCTTCGTTACATCTAGTAGGGCTGGGCAATATATCGATATTATATCGATATCGTGATATGAGACTAGATATCGTCTTAGACTTTGGATATCGTAATATGGTGATATGGCATAAGTGTCTTTTCCTGGTTTTAAAGGCTGCATTACAGTAAAGTGATGTCATTTTCTGAACTTACCAGACTGTTCTAGCTGTTCTATTATTTGCCTTTACCCACTTAGTCATTATATCCACATTACTGATGATTATTTATCAAAAATCTCATTGTGTAAATATTTTGTGAAAGCACCAATAGTCATCCCTACAATGTTGTCGCAATATCGATATCGAGGTATTTGGTCAAAAATATTGTGATATTTGATTTTTGTCCATATCGCCCAGCCTTACAACTGAACATTTAGCCCACTTCGGAGAAAATACCGAGATATATATCGTGTATCGCCATTCAGCCTAAAAATACCGAGATATGATTTTTGGTCCATATCGCCCAGCCCTACCATCTAGTCTGCTCTAAATACGGGGATTGAGTTTAGGGGGGGGAGAGGAGCTCCTCTACTGCAGAGGCCAAGCTGCCAGCTGCCTGGAAGAAAAATCAGCTCCACCTGTCTTTTGACCACGATGCGATGATGACAGAGCAAAACCCAGAACAAGAGGCAGCTTCCAACAAATGGGTTTCCCTGAATGAAAAATGTGAACGGAGAGAAGTTTCCACTCTCTAGTTGATTGACTGAGGTCTTGGTACAGGGAGTAATGCTACAGAACAGAAAATCTGAGTTTTAATTAATTGTATTTGGTATCTACTGCATTTTGGGGCTGTAATAGGTTTGGTTACTTTAATAATGTCTGTAAATGCTAGAGTTAAACAGACTTATATTCTGTTTTATAAAGAGCTAAGAAAGTTTTATCAGCAAGTGCTGTTCTTTCATTATTTTGCACTGGCACCCTAAAAAATATTAAAATGGAAAGTAACTTGTACTTGGAGTAATTTATTAACCAGATACTTTTTTACTTTTACTTGAGTAGGTTTCTCAAATGGTAATTTTCACTTTTACTTGAGTCATTTTTTAATGGGAGTAATTGTACTTTTACTTGAGTATAGATTTTCAGTACTCTACCCACCACTGCCCATGAACAGGTCAGTTTAACAACCAACCATGAAACCAAAGATGATTCTATTCTCATGAACTTCAATTTAAGAGATTGCACACATCACTCGTTCCCCAGTTTGTGAGTTATTAATAGCAGAGCGTCCTAACACTACCAGCAAGTGACTTATTCCATTATTATTAACACAGTGTTTTCACTCAGTCGTCTTTGAAAGATTTGAAAGAGTGAGCCAAAACACCTGCTGTGACATCACTGATGGAGGCGTGGCCAGCAGTGGTGCTCTGCCACTAGAAGCAGACACAGGACTTAACCTGAAACATGTTTAAATTTAAAGTACAGGATTAATGCCAGTATGCAGAAGCCTTATAAGCACGTTTACAGCTCCAACTCTTTTGCAGCATCGGTTTCCCACAGATGACTTCAAAGTAAAAAAAAAAAAAACATCTGTGAACATCCATTAAAACAAGTTTCAAACTGGCTTCAGCCAAGACTTTATTATCACGGTGTATTTATGATGCAGTGGTGGTGGGACAGATGCTTGTATAGACTCAAACCCACTGACTCCCATAATTCCTAGAAAGAGCCAAACAGGCCTAAAGGAGGTGCTGGGAACAAAGCTATGGAACACACTGCCTATAGATATCAGGGAAGCCAGCTCGCTAAATATTTTTAAAAGAAAGCTAAAAACTTATCTCTCTTCACTTTAGCCTTTAACTAGCTGTGACTTTCCTGATACAAGCCTGAAACTCTTTTTTTTTTTTCACTTTGCTTCGCACTTATACACTGCTGCACTTCTTTTAAAAAGTTGTATTTTACTTGATTTTATGCATTCCATGTACTCTATTTTTTTTTTACTTTATTTTTATTATTCAATGGGTTTTATTTTCCATCTTATGTTATGCATTCTTCATTTTTATCTTATTTTTACTATTATTATCAAGTGGGTTTTATTCTCCATCTTATTTTACATGAATTATGGCATTCTATCCCTGTTTTTATGCTCATTCTATGTCTATTTTGTGAATATGTCTGAAGATGCATTCTATGTATTGTATTCTCATCTCTATCTTATTTTCACTATTATTATCAAGTTTTATGTAAAGCACTTTGAGCTGCATTTCTTGTATGAAAGTTGCTATCCAAATAAAGTTTATTATCATTATTATTATCATTATTATTATTACCAAAATGAATTTGCAGACGTTTCACTCAGTTCACTTTTCTCCCACATGATGAAACTGCAGGAGGGGGATTGGGCTGTCATACGCATCATCTCTAATTATTGAAGGGATAATGGATCTTTCCAATGTGTTCCAGCATTTAAAAAAAATGACACTAACTGGCCTAATGAGGGAAGCTATAATTAAAGGTCAAAATTGCTCAACTCAAACATGACATTTCTGTTACCACCGGGTCCGATTTTGACCAAACCTGATGCATTTTTTCACTATGTTCAAGCGTTTAAAAAAAAAAAAAAAATGCACTAATTGGTCTGATGGGAGCGCTATAATTAAACGTCAAAAAGTTGATGAAACATGGAGGGATGATGGATCTTGTTAGTGATTGGCCCAAGCGGTGCCTGCATCATTCATGGAGGATGACATGATTTTAATTTAGAGGTGCTGAACTATACGCACTCAGCAACACACACACACACACACACACAGTCTCTAGGTTAACACTGACAGGATGAAAGCCACCAGGGACCAGAGCATCACCTGTTTCTGCCTCTTATTGCCTGATAAGACATTAAATGTATGAAAGGTGCTTAACAAACACAGTTTACTAATATTATTATTATCATCAACATGATCCTTCTGCCGTCAGAAACATATTTTCTCACACTGTACTGTCAACATTTCCCCTTTCTGTCCTTCATTTCCCCTCAGCCCGATCCCGCCTGCTGTGACTATACTGTCTAATATCGTTTATGACAGGAGAGAGGATAGGCTTAGCATCGAAAGGATCAGACTTTACCCGCCCCCCCCCCCGCAACCATCCCACACACACACACAGACACACTTTCACTGTCTAAATCCTCTCTTCATCGTCTTCCTCTCACAGGAATGCTCCCCCCCCCCTCCTCCTCTCTCTGCTGCATCTCATTAGCCTGAATTCGTTATCTCCCGGTCTCTCACTAGACACGCCTAACAATAAAAATCTATTTGCTCTAAACCTCCGCCGAACCCTTACAAAACGTTCACGTGAAAACCCCCCGTTTGGATTCTAACGGTGGTTTTCATATGTGAACGTGTGAAACTTCCCACGTGAAAATGACATTTTCTCCTGCGAATTGTCGCTTTGCAGGTGAAATCAAGTATTCACAGGAAACAAATGTTGTCACAAATATGTAATGGCAAGTAGAAATATGTAAAAAAAAAATGTCACATCTTAAAGTTCCCATACTCTCCACTCTCCAGAGTTTGATTTTGTGTCTTGAGGTCCATTCAAAGCTGTGTGTGTGGTGTCATGAACCAAAAACACTCTCAATCCATTTCTCCACGTTCATTTTCCAGCATCTCTCTGAGCCTTACCAAGAACAGGCCGTTTCTGTCGCCGTGTCTTTAAGGCTCATTAATATTAACGACCCCTCTGTTCCCGATTGGCTGACCGTTTCCAGAGTGAAACGTGAGACGCCGCGGCCCGGGCAGCTACAGGTAGGGAAAACTCTCCGGTAAATAAACAACGACAACCGCTCAACCGCTTTGAAAAAAAACACTTTGTTAGTCTATTATTTCTTACAAATATGCTAATGAGCGAACCTTTGTGACGTCACAAAGTTACGGAAGTCCAAACGGCTCGTTTAGAGGCTCGCTGCACTAATATGGATTGTGTGGATTTAGTTTTGATACTTTCACCATGTTTAGATAGACCATCCAACTCCTTTATCACCACAGAGGCAACTGGAGTCCTGCTTTACACCATATGGGACCTTTAAATAAAAACATGTCATATGTGATGTCAGAATACAAAAAGCACAGACCTGTCACACACACACACACACACACACACACACACACACACCGCAAACCTCGGCTCACATTCACACCACGGCCTCGCGCTGCTGCTGACCGAAATATCCACAGATCTTGCCCAACAAATGATTCATTCTCACAATCGGCATACCTGTGATACTTAAACCTCCTGGATAAGAAGGTATTACACACACACACACACACACACACAGCGCGCAGTGGGAAGGTGTGGATTAGAGCTTTATGGATGGAGAAAGATGTTGGCAGGACTGGTGTGCATGCATTAAAGCCCCCACCCACCCACCCCACACACAAAATATAAAAGCGTTATTAATCTTGACAGCTGCTGACACATTCATCCCCTACAAACTGTCCACTCTGCAGACCTCAGGGTTACATTTCAAATCAGGTAGGACGTGTGTGTGTGTGTGTGTGTGTGTGTGTGTGTGTGTGTGTGTGTGTGTGTGTGTGTGTGTGTGTATGTATGTATGTATGTATATGTTTGGGAGACGTTTCCAAAGCGTTACGCATGTATTCATGTGGTGTTCATGTGTGTTTACAGTTGCAAAGTGTCCCTCCCTCCCTCTCTCCCTTCCACACACACACACACTCTCTCTCTCTCTCTCTCTGGATTACCTCAGCATTCGACACTGTGCTAATGTTCAATCTGTTTGATACAGAATACGTAGCAGCAGTGTGACATCAGGCTCGTTTCGACTCCTGATCACGTTTCCCCTCAGGCTGCAGCTATTTATATCCCCGCACTACGACGACACGGGGCGGACCAGGGGCCAATCGGCACGGAGGATGAGGAGGAAAAACGGTGCGAGCGAGGGAAGAGAGAGGGATAGGGACTATTTGAAAATCAGAGTTATGAATTCCGCAGCTTTTGTCCTTCAGGCAGGACGGGTATCGCTAGCCCCGCCCTCCTCCTCCTCCTCCTCAGCGGGTCAAGGTCCCGCCCCAACACCTGTCACTCATCTTGATGATGTCATCTGTCCTGAGGCTGCTGACCGGCAGCATGAAGCCTCCACAGCCGATCTGACGTTCTGATGTTCACCGTGTTTCTGAACGTTTTGCTTCGCTGTTCTTTTTCGACAGACACAACCGTCTCCCCGCTGGCCCCGCCCACAAGACACGCCCACAGGAAATGGTTTACGCCCCCAAAATGTCCCCAACGTCACTGAACAGCCAATTTCAGGCAGACAGGGGATTTAGGCCTGAACACACAGCCTGATAATGCAGAATAAATCCTGCTTATTCATTGCCATTTTAAAGGGGCAGTAAGTCATTAGGACTTATTGCCCTCTATTGGCAAGCAGTAGGAATTACAACAACTGACTACAGCTTACACTGGGCTGAACTGACAGAAACAAAGTCAAATTTCACAACAGAATGAGTAAGCTAGCTAAATAGAGCAGAGATCCAGCAGAAACGTGTAGAGAAGAGGCAATATATCACCATGCTAAATACTAGGGCTGGGCGATATGGACCAAAAATCATATCTCGGTATTTTTAGGCTGAATGGCGATACATGATATATATCTCGGTATTTTCTACGAAGTGGGCTAAATGTTCAGTAAGTAGGGCTGGGCGATATGGACAAAATCAAATATCACAATATTTTTGACCAAATACCTCGATATCGATATTGCGACAATATTGTAGGGATGACTATTGGTGCTTTCACAAAATATTTACACAATGAGGGTTTTGATAAATAATCATCAGTAATGTGGATATAATGACTAAGTGGGTAAAGGCAAATAATAGAACAGCTAGAACAGTCTGGTGAGTTCAGAAAATGACATCACTTTACTGTAATGCAGCCTTTAAAACCAGGAAAAGACACTTATGCCATATCACCATATTACCATATCCAAAATCTAAGACGATATCTAGTCTCATATCACGATATCGATATAATATCGATATATTACCCAGCCCTACGATATACTATAATGATAAACTGCTTTGTCATTTGCTTTAAACAGAGTATGTGTTGAAATTGAGTTTTGAAAGCCAGAAATCTCAGTAATGGTTGAGTCATGGTATTGATCAAAAACCCAATCAAACAGATATATTATGGTCCGTTGGTGCCATGGGACAGTAAAAAACTGACTTAATGCACCTCTAATGTCAGAAGAGTTGTGCATTGTAGCTTTAAGGGATGCCTTAAAGCTTTTATTTCCCCCCCGGGGTGAATTAAAAACCTCTTCAGATCCAGTGTGGGTGATTCTCTGAGGACGGGTGAACAAAGAGCTCTTCCTCAGACCGACCTGCCTGTTACATCCAGAGCTCACGGTGAACCAAACCAGGCGGCAGATGCTTCTTGTACAACACAGCCATCTGCTACAGTCTAGCACCTTCACAGTCCAGTGGGTTTTACTCTGAAAGATCGGAAATTTTCAAATAATATTCCTTAAAGAAAAAGGATTTTTTGCACACCTAAAAGTCTTTGAGTGACAGATGCATATAGGCAAAAACCAAAAAGGTAAATACTGAGAAAGAAATATAACCCTGCACACTTGTCTATACTTACATAATACTTTATTGCAACGTTTCAGTCATAGGACCTTCATCAGGCAAACGTGTGTGTGTGTGTGTGATGTTTACCTGATGAAGCTCTTATGACCGAAACATTGCAATAAAGTATTATGCAAGTGTAGACAGTGTGCGGCTTTTTAAGTAAAATTTGCTTGTCATCATCGGTTTAGACAGCAGAATTGTATGTGACGATATCCGAAAATCACCATATCATGACAATATGATTCCACGGAAAGACGATAAACGATAATATTGAATTATCGCCCAGCCCCAGTTGAGATCATCACACTGTTCAGAGTTGACTATTTTATTCTGTTACAGTACGCTGTTAGTTTATTCATTCCTATGAGAGAGAGAGAGAGAGAGAGAGAGAGCATTTTTTCCAGTCTGTCTTGACGCCATTAAATTAACCGGAAGTTATGTATTCTTGACTGGATTTGGTTTAATCAAAACTATCAGATTCAACACCTTATTGGAACTATTAGCGCCATTTAATGTCTTGAGTTTTAAATGTTTAAAACCATGTCTACAATACATCACATTTAGGACGATTTCAAGAATAGAACGGCAATAGATTTTATATGCATTTATGGAGAAATGTATTATATCAGGATAAACCCCTTGAGATGTATCATCTCGTTTTCAAGGGGGTCCCAAACAAATACTCACAAAACAAATGGAAAACTGAACGGTACAAGACACAATGATATATAACACAACGATGTCAAACCAAACAACCAACAAACTAAATAACAAAAGAAAGAGAAAAAAATAACTAAACTAACTAAAAGACTAGACACAATAAAAAAGAGAAAGGATCAATCTATAAATAAAGGAAATAAAGGACCAGTGATGGCATTACTGAAAACATAGGCAATCTGTTTTAAGATGAGAAAACAAAGCATTTTTAAATAAGCAAAATGATGACAGAACGGATATTTACATAACTTATTCCAATCAGAAGGAGCCCGAAACATAAAAGCTTTTTTACCAACTTCCTCAGATACAAAGGGGACTATAAAGAGGATCTGATCAGAGCGTCTTAGTGAGTAATTTGACGTATAAGGAACAAAAAAAATGTTTTAGACAATAAGGATAGCTAAAGTTAATGCATTTAAAAATAAATTGGTACCAGTGAAATTTTCGTCTTATATCAACGTTTATGTTAAGAACATGATTTCACGTTTGTTTTTTCCTGTCTGTGGCAACTAGTGAGCCTCGCGAGCCAATCAGCAGTCAGCTTAGCTTTTAGCACAGGTATGGTGATGAAAGACGATAAATTAACCGTTAAAAAAAAAAAAAAAAAAAAGGGCTGAATTTTGGTAGTGAATGGTTTAATTTTGATAGTATGCGATTGGGTCGACACCCGGCCCCCGTGCATCACACACACACACACATTCTTCTGCTCCTGTTCCGTTTACCTCCCAAGGAGACTTACAAATCCCTCCTCCTCCTCCTCCTCTTCTTCCTCCCTCCCTTTTCCAAAAAACTAGGTCAAATCATTTGCTCTTTCCAGCCACCATGCGCTCAGTGTCAAAACCTGTCTGCTCACAACCACACCGCAGACAGGCAACATGACTGGGTTGACTTGCGATATACACACACACACACACACACACACACACCCCACCCACATGAGCGTTATTCTGGAGATAACCACAGGAATTTTAACTATAAGCACACGTGGAGGAAATAATAAAAAATAAAAAAAACCATTAAAAACACACAAAAGGGAGGATTATGGGGACGTGTGAGCGAACCCGACACACAGGAGGGAGGAAAAAAAAATGTCAATATCCTGCTGGAAATAATCTGAGTAGAGAGCACACAACACACACACACACACACACACACACACACACACACACACACCCGTATTCAGGTCATCAGTGGGAAACATAATACTCCCCCCTGGTTAGGTTACAACCCATTCTCCATCTCATACAATTACTCCTGCTGTTTGTGCCTCTCTCTCTCTCTCTCTCTCTCTGTATATATATATATATATATATATATATGAACCTCTCTCGCCCACCTCTGCGTTGCCCCCCGCTCCTCTTCAGATCAACACGTCTTCGTCTTTTCCCTTCCCGACCTTCATCATCCCTCCATCTCTCCCCCCCCCCCTCCTCTTTGTGTTCGGACGGTACTCACCTCCCTCCCTGCGGCCTGACCGTCCCGATCATCCCTGCATCGCTGGAGCTTCCCTTACCGATACAAAACACACACACACACACACACAGACGCAGGCAGAGATCTGTGTCAACGCCACCAGCCGACCCCCTTACTCCATGCGTCTGTCTCTTAACGCGCGCTCACACACACATGCTGCTTCCTCTCCCTGTTCCTTAGTAACAGCAGACTCTGAGCCAGCATCATGCCTCCCTGTAGCCCCCCCCCCCCACTGTAGCCCCTCCCTCACCCCCCCCCCTTCCCCTTCCCCTCCCCTCCCCGTCCTCTCCATCCAGCGGGAGGAATAAATATTTCAGCCACAAACGAAGCACGGCGCTGCTCAGCTCTCCTCCCCCCCCCTGCCTGAAATATTAAAACAGCGCTGTCTATGTGTGTGTGTGTGTGTGTGTGTGTGTGTGTGTGTTCGTGTGTGTGTGGTGATCATGTGCCCCTGCTGAAACACATGCCAGCCTTTACTCCTCCCCATCCTCTAAAATATTGAGTGTAACACAAGCTTTCAGCAGGTACTGTGTGAAAATGCATGGCGTTCCTATGGTGGACCCCACACACACACACACGCACACACATACACACTGTACCATGCTGTTGCTGTCACAGTGATCCACTGACGCCATTTACAGACACTAAGCCCCTCCCACTCCCTCAAAACATTAACTTAGGCATGATGGGTAATGGAGTTTTTCACGTCAGAAATCGAAGCGGTTGCTAAGCAATCGTTGATTTAAACAGTAAACAAATGAGTCAGAGAGAGAGAGACACAGAGAGAGAGAGGGGGAGAGAAAGAGAGAGACACACACACACACACAGAGAGAGAGAGAGAGAGAGAGAGAGAGAGAGAGAGAGAGAGAGAGAGAGAGAGAGAGAGAGAGAGTATCTTATTTGATTTATTTTAGTAGCAGAAATGATTCTGTCTTATTCAGTAATGTATCCACTGTTTACTTTGTTGTTAGATCAGTTGTATCCCTTTTGTTGATTGTCCTTTGGCAATTTTGTTGTTATGACATTCATGCCAATAAAGCAAATTGAAGAGAGAGAGAGAGAGAGAGAGAGAGAGAGAGAGAGAGAGAGAGAGAGAGAGAGAGAGAGAGAGAGAGAGAGAGAGAGAGAGAGAGAGAGAGAGAGAGAGAGAGAGAGAGAGAGAGAGAGAGAGAGACACACACACAGAGAGAGGGAGCGACAGAGCTAGACACAGAGACAGAGAGAGACACACACACAGAGAGAGACACAGAGACAGAGAGATTCTGAATTGAATTTGAATTGACAGAGAGACATGTATATATATATTTTTTTTTTCCTATATCATTGTTGTATTTCATTGTAATAATTGTTTTATAATTGTATTATCCTTGACGCTTTGGCAATATTGCTCACCTGACATTCATGCCAATAAAGCATACTGAATTGAAATTGAATTGAGGACAGAGAGAGAGAGACAGAGAGAGAGAGAGAGATTCATAATTCACTCAACAGTTGAATTATGAATGAGTCACACTACACCCAGTTCCTTCTCCAGCACCAACACTGCACCAGCGTCCCTCAAGCCACAAAAGTCTCCAGGGAGCCGTGTGTCTCCCTGCTGTCCCGCCTCCCAAATCCAAACAACAACAACCAACAACCAACAAACATGGAAACAGACTCGCTGCTTTGTTCCTAACCTTGAGCTTCACACATTACAGGTTCTTCAAAATGAATAAATCCAGTCACCGGACTAGAATCCAAATCGCAATATGAACTTCTGCAAAGAGAGAAAGAGGGGCGTCCAAACTGGATTCTGATGGATCCGGATTTCGATAATGGTGAAAACATTTCATCATAACTTTTTTTTTTTTTTTTTTAGCAAAATCACTTTTCCTTCAACAATTTTTAAGTTCTACAAAATGTATGACAAGAAAAACTTAAATCACAATATTCTGTCAAATAATCGCAATTAAATTTTTTTTCAATATCGTAAAAGGAAAACAGGCTTTTCTCCGCCACACCATGTTGACACTCTTTTTTAACTTTTATCTTTTTTATCTCTTTTTTATTGCTTTATATGACGGGAGGGGAATGGTGGGAGGGGGGGGGGGTTGTTGTTAAAAAATCTGTGATTGTTTTATTAGCTGGGAGTTTTTATGTCGCCTACTGATACGATATGAAGGAACCACTAAAAAATACACAGGTTTCCTGGAAGTAAAAGTAAAGGGAATTTTGATATGAAAAAAATATGATACAATAAAACTTTTACACACCTGGACAGAGAGGACTGACAGCCGACAGTTGAAAGACGCGATTCAACTTCACTTGCAATCTTTATTTGGGTTTTATTGGGTTTTATTGGGAAACCAGGTTTCAGTGCAAAGACCTTCATATCAGGTCCGACATAAACAATCAGTGACAGCCGAGTCCAGCACACCATCGTTCATGTCAATGCAAGTTTGGAATCAATTTGAGATACAGAAGATGAAAGGACACACAGGTCATATAAAGATAGTGCTGTTTTCTGTACTCATTTTGTACCATCTGTATGTGTATTTGACATATTTGCTCAAGGTGGGCCACTTTGTATAGATAGGAGTTCTATACTTTATCTCCAGCATGTATTCTGCTGATTAACTGCTGCTGATTACAGGGTTCCTACACATTTTCAATGAAAGAATTCCATACTTTTTCCAGACCTTGGTTTGTTTTTGAAGATTTTGTCTGGTGTTCAATATGATTTACGCAGATAGACATCTTGCCCCTGCTAACTAGGTCATATCACTGTATAGATGAAGATTGTTCT
Source organism: Centroberyx affinis (assembly GCF_046629955.1). NCBI lineage: Eukaryota > Metazoa > Chordata > Actinopteri > Beryciformes > Berycidae > Centroberyx > Centroberyx affinis. The sequence continues at coordinate 23,453 of NW_027282009.1, forward strand.
TCACAGCCACAAATATCAGAATATGTGAGATGATTGGCAGGGTTCCTACACGGTTTCCATTTTAAAATTCCATATTTTTCCCAGACCCTATGTTCTTGACCGGATTTGATTTTGGTGGGTATTTGATATAATGCATGCTGACAGCGGCTGGGTAATAAGAGCGTCCCTCTGTCTGAACATTATTCTTCACATCAACAAAAACTGTGGACTCAAAGTGGCTCTACAACAACATAAAAGCTAGAATTATGTGTGTATCGGACCTGAACCGCAACATTTTCCAGACTTTTCCAGACATTTTTTTCAAATTCCCAAACTATTCAAGACCTGGGAATGATCAAATTCATTTTTAATACTTTTCCAGACCTGCGTAGTAACCGTGTGATTAACTGTGTAACGAGGCTGAGGGAGTAATGCTGCTGTGAAAACCTCATGTATGTTTTGTATCGCCTGCCTGTCTACCACCATGCTAACTTTCACGACAACATATGTATTCCAGTATATGCACAAGGCTTATTAGGTGTCCAAGAACGCCTGTGCAAAAATTTCAAAAGAAAAATATTCAGTTTGAGCAATCCTGGCATCTTCAGAAATGCCTTGTGTCAAAAATGATACCTTGGGCTTTAAGGGATTTTAATAATAGATTTATGTAAAACTGCTTCTACACTCTTAGTGATGCTAAAAATATGGCTAAAAACAAATCAACCATGCACACATTAAGTGCAACCATTCCAAATGAATTTTAATGGAACGGATGTTGTAAATTTCCTGTGGTTGTATATACACTGCCTTGTAATTTCGTATAATGTTTGTTCTAGTTTATATATTTCATCCTAATTTTGAGGATTTGTTGTTGTGTGTGTATATTGTACTTTTGGGCGATATGGTTGAAATCAATATCATGATAATCATAAGGATTTTTCTCGATATCAATATATATCACGATATGGTTCACGTATGCAAAATCACGTTAAATGAATGGTGATGTTAGGTGTGATGTCAAACAAAACAGAAATATTCAAATAATATTCCTACTATACCTCATTTTATCAGAGTTTTTAAGTAAAATTTGCTTGTCATCATCAACTTAAACAGCAGAAATTTGTGTCACGATATTAAAATATCTTCCATATCATCACGATATGATTCCACTGAAAGACGATAAACGATGATATTGAATTATCGCCCAGCCCTACTCTGTACCATGCATCAGACTTCTTGAATGGAAGTAGATCAGAAAGTAGTCCATGCAGGTGCAAAGAACAGGGCTGGTGTTAGCTGGGATGGAGGCAGAAACCCACAGAATTGAAAAACTAACAAATTAAACTGTGTGGAGGATGAACCGGCAGCCTCCAGGACGCTGCGGTCAGATTAACTTCATCTCCCGGGTTACGTAACGCATGATCCGATCCTGGCCCCCCCCCCATCCCCCACCCCCCACGTTAAGGCAGGGACCCGGCCCGGGCCCGCGAGTCAAAAAGGTCAGGGGATTTCTGAAACGAATGTTATCGGAGGAAAATCCTGCGATCCCACGTCACGCCTCCGCTTCGCATTCCTCTGCGATTGGGAGGAACGCCACGGCTTCCATCAGACCGATCGATTTTAACTGCCGCATACCGTGATTAGCCTACAGCTGTGGATGTGTGTGTGCTGAACAGAAAACCCAACACACCCAGTTTACACCCCGGAACACTGTCACACAAACCCCGGAGCTGCCTTGCATTACACCGACGTGTTAAAATTCCTTAATACCAGCTGGAAAGTGTCAGATAGAAGTGTCAGTACCTGTAACTCTGAAAACAAGTGGAGAGAAATGACTACCCAAACAATTTCTCTCTAGGGCTGCAACTAACGATTATTTTCATTCATTTTCTCGATTAATCGATTAGTTGTTTGGTCTATAAAATGTCAGAAAATGGTGAAAAATGTGGATCAGTGTTTCCCAAAGCCCAAGATGACGTCCTCAAATGTCTTGTTTTGTCCACAACCCAAAGATATTCAGTTTACTGTCATAGAGGAGGAAAGAAACCAGAAAATATTCACATTTAAGAAGCTGGAATAAGAGAATTTTGACTTATTTTTCTTAAAAAATGACTCAAACCGATTAATCGATTATCAAAATAGTTGGCGATTAATTTAATAGTTGAAAACTAATCGATTAATCGTTGCAGCTCTATAATTTATCCTTCCTACATTTGGTCAGTTGAGTATCTACAATAACACTAATTTATGTTTTTAAAAAAGTAAAACAATTATGAAGTTTGAATGTCTGTACACCAGGTTCCTCCTGACCGCAGCTACAGAAAAACTGTCTGGAAAACCTGGCATGGCAGTTGATTTTCTTTGCACATTTTTTTTTATTAACTGAATTGTTCTAATTTTGTTTATTGCAAATTAATTCTTCATTTTAAAAGCAGTAATGTATCCCAGAGTTTTCCTACCATTGAATAGGAGTGGGAGTGGCTCTCCCTGCCTTAAAGAGCTGCTGACACTAAAACAATTTAATTAGTCTGGGTTTCAGTTCCAGGCTTTTCCTCTCCAACAAGATTTTTTTTTTTTTGCATGAAAATTAGCAAATTTAAGTGTACTGAATGTTTGCCATCAGTGGCTTCAGTCTAAAATTATCTGTATCGTATTGGCCTTCAAAAACCCATATCAGTCGAACCCTACTGTTTACCCATGCACAGATTTCCGCCTTTTTCTCAGTAAAATAAGAAAATAAGCCAACACCTAAAATGAAGCGGCGATGAAAACTCTTCATTCTCCAGCCTGGATTACCTCACATCTCTTTATCCTGACCTGTCCTTTACCTCCTCTCTCTCTCTCTATCTCCCTCTTCTCACCTGCACTCGTTTTCTGCTGTCGGGGACGTTGCGCAAGCCGTCTCCTCTTCCCGGCTCCCCTTCGGGTCCGCGGTCAGTCGGTCCCGAGTCGCCGGGGCCCGGGCCCCCTCCGCCCCTCCGCCCCCGAGCCGCGGCGACGCCCGGCCCCTCGGCGGGGGCTCCGTCCGCCGGCGGGTCGGTCCGCTCCCCGGCCTCCGAGGTCGCGGCCTCCGAGGCCTTGTGCCGGCTCTTGAAGAGGCTGTGGAGGGTCAGCACCGCCAGGGTGCACAGCACGTACATGATCCCCCACCCTGCGTGGCACCCGGTTCCTACGGGAGGGCCCTGGTCCGCCTCTCCGAACTGTCCTCCACCTTCCAACGGATGGCTTTTTTTATTTCGCTTCCATTCTCCAGTCGGAGTGCGCGAGATCGAACATCAGCTTTGCCCGAAGAACCGTGTACACCTCTTCCTCAAACTCCAAAAAATGTCAAGCTTTCCTCAGATCTTACAGAATATTCCAATAACCCATTAAGCGGGAAAAAATATACTGTTCAATGACAAGTACAAGTAGTTCTCTACATGAAGTGAGACACAAAACTTCACTCCGTTCTCCACCGTTTGTGAAAGTGAGAGTCTCCGACCTGCCAAACAAAGCTCACCAGGTGTGTATTAATCCCGCTCAGCTGTCAGCGAAGGATAAGATGACCGGTGGTGAAGTTAAAGAGCTTGTGTAATCCTCTCTCTCTCCCTTTCTCCCTCTCTCTCTCTGACACACACAACCACAAACACACCTGCTTTTGTGCCTCGCCTGCCTCGCCTCTGTCCTTAAAGCCTGCCCACTCAGAACTACATCACCACCACAGAGAACTGATAAAAAGAGTTTTGAACCTTGTCCCGCTGTCCCGTTGGCGAGCTGACAAGAGCCCAAGGTAACCCGAGCCCGCGGCCGGGGGCAGATCAGCGTCTCGGGTGTGTGTGTGTGTGTAATTCAAGACACTCTCGCACGTAAAGACACACTTCCTTCCTGACAGTTCCGACACACTGGAGAAGGGGTTGAGGAAAAAATTAAACCCGCGACCCCCCCCCCGCTGTGGCATCAAAAAAAGTTCATTCCTGCTGGTTCGTTAGCTCCTTGGCTGCATCCTGGGGGTTTAGATGGGCCAACAGGCTCCAGCGGGTTCCAAACTGATCTCAGGACAGCGAGGGTGAACTGTAACCGCTTCGGACGTTTGCCCCTCTGTCCCGTTCCTCCGCTCCTGCACTCGAGAAGAGATTAATGCGCTGGCAGGTTGGCGCTTCACCTCCGTCAGAGTGAGAGACAGAGAGAGAGAGAGAATCCCCCTCCACTCTCACCCATCAGTCACTTTCCATCTCTCGCTCCGTCCCTCCCTCCCTCCCTCCCTCCCTCCCTGACCCTCCTCCGGGCCATCTGTTGTTGCCGGATAAGCGCAGGAAAGCTGTATAAAAGCGAGCCCCCGGTGATGTAACACATAAATAAAGTGCAAGTATGTATTTACGTAAAAAAAAAAAAAAAGAAAAGCCGAACGATAAAAAAAAAGCGACTCCCACCTCGAGATCTACCGTTCGAAACCGATCTCCGGACTCCTATTGGTCAGAGCGAGAGAGAGAGAGAGAGAGAGGTGACCCTGTTGCTCACCCCGCGGACCATGGGAACCCGACACACTGGGGAACTGACAGGGTAAATCACAGCCAGTGAATTGCTGATGCGTGGACCCTGATTGGTCGGTGAGGCCGCAGCGGTCGGTTCGGGGGCCCTTTGACGAGTGTCCCGTCCCCGAAAAACCCGCTACAGGCTCCTCTCCAGGAACAAAAAGGGGCAGTTTCCGCCCCAGCGATCCCTTTCAGGGTCCTAATGAAGGGGCTGGAGACGGAGTGGGACCACTTGCACCCGTGCCGTCCCGTCAGTGGCACCCCAAAAAAGTCGATCCGCGAGACGGGACGGGACGATGTAAACCTCAATCCCTCGATTTCCCACCTAGGTTCTCTTCATCTCTTCAATAATGTTTTTTATAATTTAAGAGAGTTTCTCTGCCCTTGCTTTAAAGAGTGGCTAACCCTAAAAGAATTTCATTAGTTTGGATTTTCAGTTTCCCATGATGGTCTAAATGTCTTTTCTTGTTTCTTTTTTTTTAAATTCTTTATTTAGGGATAACAGGGATTTAAATTACAAGAGACGTACATCAATACAGTAGAGATATTGATAAGCAGAGGTTTTACACATTTGAATTGTATCATTATGCACATGTACAATTTTCCTTTCCTTCCCGAAATCCTTCTACATTTTTTTTTTTTATTTATTACAACAATTGTAGGTTTCTAGAACTTTGTACAGGCTGAGAAAGGTAGGTGTGTCTGTATAGAGCTGGGAGAGGTTTCGGCAAATCAAATATGGGGAGAGACAAAAGAGGGAGGTAGGAGACCAGAAAAAACAACGAGTTTTGTTAATAAAAATAAAACAGAAACAGATAATTCATTTGTCACTTCCACAAATTCTGGCCGTAAGGGCCGCACATAAGAGACCCATTTCGACCAGAATTTAATAAATGTATATGAAAAAGTAATTTTTTCCATCTAAATGTCTTTTCAGAGGCTTTTCCGCCCTGACGAGAATACAGTTCTGGGGGAAACGACAAATACTCGTCATTTTTGGGGATTTCTGGGCATGAAAACGGTCAAATTCCACCATAGTCAAGACTAAAAACTCGTTAAGCAGACTACAGCTGATGATTCACACCACACCCGTGATGAGCAAAGCCTCCGGGCCTTTTGGCTGGTGCACTCTCCCTGCGCTCCCTGAAATTCTCCCTGGTTCCTAACCCAGTTGGCACCTTGTCACTGTAGCTTATGTCTGCGTTGTGGTTGAGAAGGTAATTCGCTGTATTTCGTTTCGCCGAGGCCCTGCACATTAACCCGGATACAACTCCAGGAAAAACAGGCTATATCAAGAAAAGTGTTTCTAGCTTTACGTTTGGTGTCATTTTTCCTTCAGCCACCAAAATCTACTATTGTTTTTCCGGAGCCCATATTCAATTATCCATATCAATCAGCATTAGACCTGCTAGTATTTGGTTTGGTATTAAAATCACTGCATTTATGATTGGTCTTCCACAGTAAGTCTTCTAATCTTATTTGGTTATACAGTAAATTAAGATTCCTATCTCCTATGATCAATCTTAATAAAGTAAGGAATTGTTGCAGGAACATTAGAGCGTTGGAATGAAGAAATTTGACTATGTAGAGCAATGATTCTCAACCTTTTTCATATCAAGGACCCCTATTTGATGCGATTTTGTCTCTTGGACGCAAATCTGAGAATATTTTTTAATGTTAGATATGCTTTTATTCAGAATTCCATAACTTATCTGTATTGTAGGTAGAGAGATAATCAAATGATCAAAATAGTCATTCTTCTACATTCTCTAACGGTGTTAACGTCTTGTAAATGAAATAATGCTGAAGTTTAACAATTCATCAATGTGCTGGGGACCCCCTGGAAACCCCCGTGAAGGACCCCTGGTGGTCCCCGGACCCCACATTGAGAACCACTGATGTAGAGGGAAACCTATGCATCATTTCAGAAAAAGAGAAAACAGGGTCTAATCTTGATTTTCTCATTTTTCAGCTCTCAGCTTATGAATATCTGGCACTTGTGGATTGAGTGTTTGCCTCTGAGCGCGGAAAGATATTTGTTGTGTCTGCCCACATGAT
>NW_027282010.1:0-27775 GCF_046629955.1 Centroberyx affinis
CCTTCCTCTCCTCCTCTTCCTCTCCTCATCCTCATATCACATCCTCTGAATCTAACATCATCTGTAACAGTCTGGTGTCTGAAATGAGTCTTCAGATCCAGAGAAGCTCTGTGCAGGAAGAGAGAGAGAGAGAGAGAAATGTTTCCCAGCAGGAGACAGGAGGAGAAACAGGGAGTGACGTAGAATAGAATAGAATAGAATAGAATAGAGAAGAGCACAACTAAATAGAGCAGAATATAGAATAGATAGGTATAGCATAAAATTGATTTTTTTTTCTGAAAAAGATCAAGCAGGTATAAGGAAAAAGACTGAGTAAGAATAGAATAGAATAGAATAGAATAGAATAGAACATGAGGTACAACCCAGAGAACTGCACAGTCAGCAGTGACTCGACTCAGACAGACTGTGTTTCTATTGGAGCTTCAACATTCAAATGACGAGTAGAAACAGGAGGAGTGGCTGGACGACTCGGGTTCAGCTCCCAGCTCCTGAAACCTGAAGCTGATCTGAAGCGTTAGCTAACCTGCTAGCTAACCTGCTAGCTAACCTGTTAGCTAACCTGCTAGCTAACCTGCTAGCTAACCTGTTAGCTATAGAACCTGCTAGCTAACCTGCTAGCTAACCTGCTAGCTAACCTGCTCGTGACCAACAGTGGAAATGTCCAGACCACTTCCTGCTGCTGGACCAGAATCCTGGAGGAACCTGATCTGAACTGGATTCCTGATCTCACTCTTAGAATTAGGAGAGCCTCAAGGAACTCTGGGGATATTCAAGGAACCTTGCTTGCGTGGGGGGTTCCTGGAGGAACCTTTATTAACTCAAAAGGGGTTCCTGGAGGAACCTTATTGAAAGGGTTCTTGGAGGATCTTTTTCTAAATTAATGAATGAGGCTACAGAAAGCTTTCCTTCTGTGAAAACAAAACAGAAGCCATTTTATAATTGTTGTTTCTCTAAATCATTCTGGAAAGATATAGTCTACTTATCTCAGCTAAGTGTCTCAGCAAAAGAAAGAAAAAAAAACGTTTTTTTTGATATTCCTAAATTATTTTGCCTTTTAGCGAGGGTAAATGTCATTTATAAATCTTGATTCTTGACCTTGAATAAATTAAATTGATCTTTATTCCTCATTAAAACTGATGTGAAAGCACCTCAAAAATATCCGTTCATTCGAAAAGGATTGAATGGATTATATTTGTATTATTATGGGGAGAGATTTCTCTTCTGCTCAGAACCCGGCCTTTGGCTCAGCTATGAGCCACAAAGCTAACGTTATGCTAAAGCTAACGTTATGCTAAAGCTAACGTTATGCTAGCAAGCCTCAAAATCAATAATGTTGCGTACGGCTGACAAACAGTATGAAGAAACAGGAATTGATTCCTGTTTCTTCCTAGAGTTAGGTTCTTCCTGTTCAGATCAGGAACTGGATTCCTGATCTGAACTGGATTCCTGATCTGAACTGGATTCCGAGTCAGAAACATGGAGGCAGAGTTCAGACTCATGAAGATTTCTGAGGCTGTGTTGTCTGTCGATGATGTAATCTTAAGTGTTAGTTGCTATGGTGACAACACAGTCTGGACATTAAGGTGTACAGTCTGTCTCACTGTGAGAACTGAGCAGATGAGTCTGTTAGCAAACTGTCAAAACTCAACTGGAAGCTAACGTTAGCGACGAGGCTAACATAGCTTTATCACAGACTGGACTTCTCTCTCTAGCTCTTCTAGTCAACATTAGCATGTTAGCATTAGCATGTTAGCATTAGCATGTTAGCAATCCATGGCAGCAAGGACACAGAAGCTGCTTTGGTTCTTGCTGTCAAACCTCTCAGCTCAGTGACTTGCTGTGAGTCTCTTCAGACAGAAGCTAGTCCAACGGGTCACAGCAAGATGGCCGCCGCTCAGACCGTCCAGGAAGGATGATTTGAATGAGAATGACCGTTCTATCTGTTCTAGTTCTGTGGATTCCTCCTAAGTAGTGGATTTACATAAGAATAAAGAAACAGGAGAAAACAATAAAGCTCGCTCACTAGCGCCACGGTTACCACAAGATTAGCCGGGTTTTATGGGAATTATCTGCGCAGCCTGAAATGTGTTTGACCAATCAGATTGAAGCTACCGGTCGTATAATCTTCTCTAAAAGTCATTTTGTTCAGAGCTGCAGAAATTAAAGAGGAACGGACCGGAGAGGATTTAACATTCAGCCGTCAGCTTTCTGTCCCGCGACACACAGACGAGACGATGAGACAAAGTCCTGAGACAACAGATTCCGATCGGCACATCGCGGAGACACATCTCTCCAAAATGGCCGACTATCAGACTTCCGATAACATGATGAACCTCGTTCCCTTAATTTGCCTCCTTTGTGCGGCGACACGCGGCTCTGAGGAGAAGCCCGAGAGTCTTTGTCTGCCGAATGAAACGCGGAGAAAAGACGAGGCTGCAAACTGTAATTTGTTAGCGGAGAGAATGTGTTTCTTTTCTTCCTCGGGACGGGCGGAGCGGCTGATTGGTCGGAGCAGATTACAGCGTCTCCTGCTCGCTCTTGTTGGGGAACAATGCTCCTTTCATCTCTCCGCTCAGATCAGACGAGCCGCCCGTCCTGTTCTGCTGTGAGGAAACGGATTAAAAGATCTGCTGGAACAACGTGCTCCCCCGCATCCACTTCTCCTCCTCCTCCTCCTCCTTCTTCTTCTTCTTCTTCTTCTTCTTCTTCCCCAGCTCCGCTTCAGTAATTCTCTCCTCGGAGAGCGAAGCCAATCAAGACTCATTGTTGTTCTGAACATGTTGTGCGTCACTTTGTGAAGAGCTACTTGGTTGTTGTTGTTTTTTTTCTGTACTATTAGTGTTTTTTTATATTCCTCGCTCCATAAAGCGACAGCCTGCTGCTTTAACCGTGTGGCAGAACATTTTGTCTGAAGAAGAAGAAACAAAGGAGCTGCAGAAGAAGAGTTCAGTCAGATTAGAGACGCTCAGTAGATTTAAAGAGAAACAGATATTCACTTCTCTGCCTCTCGTTCCGTGCAGCTGTTCAGGATCATTTTAATACGTTTGTCGATGAAAATGAGAATAATGATGTAAAAATGATCATTCCCTCTCAGGGGTGGAGCAGCAATTTTAAATGTGGGGGGGTTCTGGGGGTAGCACATGAGCACCGCAACCACCTTTGGCCCCTGTTTCAGTCTCCAAAACTAATGCGATGCATTTCTATATTTTCTTCACTAGGATATGCAAATAATATTGCATTCAAAATGTACATTATAGCACAACGCTCTCATCTCCTTCTCTCCTGTTCTCTCCCTCATCTCCTCTCCTGTTCTCTCCCTCATCTTCTCTCCTGTTCTCTCCCTCATCTTCTCTCCTGTTCTCTCCCTCATCTTCTCTCCTGTTCTCTCCCTCATCTTCTCTCCTGTTCTCTCCCTCATCTTCTCTCCTGTTCTCTCCCTCATCTTCTCTCCTGTTCTCTCCCTCATCTTCTCTCCTGTTCTCTCCCTCATCTTCTCTCCTGTTCTCTCCCTCATCTTCTCTCCTGTTCTCTCCCTCATCTTCTCTCCTGTTCTCTCCCTCATCTTCTCTCCTGTTCTCTCCCTCATCTTCTCCATGCTCTCCTTTGTCCTGACTCCTGGACTTCCCTTCCTCATAAACATCCTACATAAAGAACTCAATGTTAATATTCCTGAACATGGAAGTGTTGAAATATTTTATGTAAACTTAGAACAAACCTCTACAGCCTTGATTTTGATTAGGAAACATTCCTTTCTTTTGTTGTTCTTTTATCTGCTTTTTATTAATTATTTTACATATATTTTGTTGTTCTAATCTGTTTCATCCTAGCCTTTATTGTACTTTATTGTACTTAATAGTTTTATTGGATTCCATTGTCTTCATTTCTATTCTTTTCTAGTTTCTGAGAGCAGTAACAGAGATGAATTGATGTAGGAGATTTTCTTCATTGAAAAGAAGGTTTTAAGCTCCAACAAATAGCTTTAAGTTACGTAAATGAACACCCACATGGCATTAATGCAAGAATATGAATGTACTACTATAAAATTGAATTAGTGCATTTATGGAGCTTTCTGTTTCCCTCCTGTCACATAACTCCACTTACATGACAACTTGACTTGAAAAAGAAGTCAATCTTCTGCTGCCTCTTCCTTTTAGGCATTCCTAACAAAAAGAATAATGATAATGTTGAATAATATCAAAATCAGTGGATGTGTCAGTTACCATTAACTTTACCTGGCTTGCATTAACTTTATTTGCCACCTGGCTTGCTTAATATTAGCTGACATGCCACAAAGCAAGACATAGTTTAGTTATTTACAGACAAAATTCGACATGATTAACGAGTTAAATAACCGTTTCATACCTCTGCTCTGTTCCTGTCTGCGTGTTAGCATGTAACTGTTTACTTTCCCGGGCGGCCGGGACTAGTGGGTTTGGTCAAATGGCTGCGATTGGCTGGATGGCTGTCAATCAATCTAACTTGACCAATGGGTTTTCATGTATGGGGAACTGAGGTGCGCTCCATTTCAGTACGCTGGCACACCGTGAGGGCGGGCAAACGGTTTAATACCTTAGGAAAAAGTGGGGGGGATGAAATCACCTTGTTGTAAAAGTGGGGGTGCTGCAACACCCCCATCCCCCACGGGTGTGACGCCCATGTTCCCTCTAATATCGCAAATCATATCACAATTGCAATATCAGTCAAAATAATCACAATTAGATATTTTTTCAAAATCGTTCAGGCCTAGTACGGATCTACGAGAAGAAGAAACAGACTCTACAGTAGAACCTCAGTAGAACCTCCACCAGGTTCCTCTGTGTTCTCTTTGTTCCGGTCGGACCGTCTCTGTGTTCCGCTAGCCGCTACAGAACAAACAGAGGAACGATCTGATTGGCTGAACGGACGCTGACCAGTCCGTCCAGAAGAAGAAGATCAGCTGGTTGAACTTCCTGTCAAAACGATCCAAACTTTATTTTAAGGGTCACGAGCCAAAAAGGTTGAGAACTAGACGAGGAAGAAAACATAAATAAGGAAGTAAGAAGTCGTCCAGGCAGTAAAATAAATCTAAATATAATAAAATCCAGTGGATTTTGTTTCTGTTTTGTTGGACAAAATCTAATAAATTAAGAAACAAGTAAAAGAAAATAGGAAGATTTCTGTCAGCCGAACAGCTTGTAAACTCATTCTGCAAATAAAACTCAACACACACACACACACACACACACACACACACACACACACACACACACACACACACACACACACACACTCAGGTGTACAGTATAGACTGTTCTCCTGCATGGAGGAACTGTCCTGTAACATCAGAGTCGCAGGTTTGATCCCTGCAGAAGCTTTGATCCATGAACCAGTCTGAAGCTGCACTGCTCACAGTCAGCTTAATGCATAAAACACTACATGAAATGCATGCTTATGTGTGTGTGTGTGTGTGTGTGTGTGTGTGTGTGTGTGTGTGTGTGTGTGTGTGTGTGTGTGTATGTGTGTGTGTGTGTGTGTGTGTGTGTGTGTGTGTGTGTGTGTGTGTGTGTGTGTGCGTGTGTGTACGTGTGTGTGTGTGTGTGTGTGTGTGTGTGTGTGTGTGTGTGTGTGTGTGTGTACGTGTGTGTGTGTGTGTGTGTGTGTGTGTGTGTGTGTGTGTGTGTGTGTGTGTGTGTGTGTGTGTGTGCGTGTGTGTACGTGTGTGTGTGTGTGTGTGTGTGTGTGTGTGTGTGTGTGTGTGTGTGTGTGTGTACGTGTGTGTGTGTGTGTGTGTGTGTGTGTGTGTGTGTGTGTGTGTGTGTGTATGTGTGTGTGTGTGTGTGTGTGTGTGTGTGTGTGTGTGTGTGTGTGTGTGTGTGTGTGTGTGTGTTGCGCTGCAGTCCCAGCCGCCCACATCAGTCAGAGCTTGTATAAACATCTGATCTGAAATCCCTTTTGAACGATCTCATGTTCAGTCAGTATGCAACAGAACACAGAACTACACAGGCTGCAAGATACAAGACAGACAGACAGGCAGACAGGGAGACAGGGAGACAGACAGGGAGACAGACAGACAGACAGAGAGACAGACAGGGAGACAGACAGGGAGACAGGGAGACAGACAGGGAGACAGACAGGCAGACAGGGAGACAGGGAGACAGACAGGGAGACAGACAGACAGACAGAGAGACAGACAGGGAGACAGACAGGGAGACAGGGAGACAGACAGGGAGACAGACAGGCAGACAGGGAGACAGGGAGACAGACAGGGAGACAGACAGACAGAGAGACAGACAGGGAGACAGACAGGGAGACAGGGAGACAGACAGGGAGACAGACAGACAGAGAGACAGACAGGGAGACAGACAGGGAGACAGACAGAGAGAGAGACAGACAGACAGGCAGACAGGGAGACAGGCAGACAGACAGACAGACAGGCAGACAGACAGGCAGACAGACAGGCAGACAGACAGAGAGAGAGACAGACAGACAGGCAGACAGGGAGACAGGCAGACAGACAGACAGACAGGCAGACAGACAGGCAGACAGACAGGCAGACAGACAGGCAGACAGACAGAGAGAGAGACAGACAGACAGGCAGACAGGGAGACAGGCAGACAGACAGACAGACAGGCAGACAGGGAGACAGGCAGACAGACAGACAGACAGGCAGACAGACAGGCAGACAGACAGAGAGAGAGACAGACAGACAGGCAGACAGGGAGACAGGCAGACAGACAGACAGACAGACAGGCAGACAGACAGACAGACAGTCCCCGGCGTAATGAAGAATTTGTTCCCATTTGAATTTGATTTGGTAATAACTACAACAGTCTGACTTCATGGTAACAGCCACTGACTGAGTTCACATGGACTTGAGTTTCCCGGTTTTGATCATATTCAGGATGTGGTGTTTACATGGAACACAGAAATCTGGTTATTCATATCCTGTATGATAAACACCAGCATCCCGGTTACTGATTCCTGCCTGCTGTTTGCACCTGTGATGTTTACAACACAAACCGACAACTTTGAAATTCCTCTGTAACCGTTAACCTTAAATTCATTTGACTGACTATTGAAAATGAGAGAAATTTAGTATAAATGTGAAAGTTGCTGGATCAGAGCCACTTGTTTAGTTCAGATGTCTGGCTGTAGTCACATGAATGTTTCTTCAGTATTTTCCTCCTGACCTGACTCGCTCCACTGTGTGTGTTGGACCCGGCTCCTGTCTGTCTCTACAGACCTGAACGGCTCAGCATGTCCTGCTTTCTCCATCTAAACTGACGACTTTATTTAACTCTTTCATCACCGAGAGACAAAACTGTTTCCTCATCGCTCCAGAAGTGAGACGCTCTCGTTGTTGTTGTCGTTGTTGTTGTTGTTTGTGTTTTTCTGTTGCGTCTCTCGGCTGAAGCCTGTGCAGGGAGTCTGCAGCGGTCAGAAACCAGGATCAGATGTTTACATGCGACAGGATCCGGGTTCTTTCGGAGTACTCCGGCTAGCATGATCGGGTTTCTCAAAACCGGGATAAGGCCTTATCTGGGTTTCTGAAATCAGGATCTGATGTTTACATACACAAACACAAAACGGGATACTTCAAAAACCCGATCATAACCGGGAGACTCAAGTCCATGTAAACACAGTCAAGGATTTTTAAAATGTAAACTATGTCTCTGAGCTGTTTAAAGGTTTTTATCTTACAGTTGGAGTTAGTTAGTTAGCTCAACACTCCACTCTGACCCAAAATAAAACTCTGCTGACACCTTTTAAAATACCCAAGCCATGAGGTTTATTAACATGAAGACAAACACAACAACCAAGACACTAAATCCAGACTACAAACAACAACACTAGACAGACTCCCAGGCAGCAGGACCAGCAGTCCACAGACCAGGAGCCTGGAGAATTGAACCTCTTCCTGTCCTGGGCCAGGTGCAGCTCATTAGGCAGCGGTGGAAAGTAACTAAGTACATTTACTCAAGTACTGTACTTAAGTACAATTCTTATAATCCACTACTACTTTTAAATATTGTACTTTTTACTCCATTACATTTATTTCACAGCTATAGTTACTAGTTACTTTTCAGATCAATATTTTATATTTAAAACATTTGATCATCTTTATAAAATAACTATAAAATAGCATTGTTATAGATTAGACTACCCAAAAGTAAAGCTAAATTGTTAAGATTAGCTTCACGTTGACAACTTTAAAATGCTGCTTACATGTACATGTATGTCAATAAATCAGTATTAATATTCCAATAATTTATGAAAAATATAACTCTTTAAATGGGGACAGTTTGCATAATGAGTACGTTTACTTGTAATGGAGTATCTTTACATTGTTGTATTGATACTTTTACTGCAGTAAAAGATCTCAGTACTTCTTCCACCTCTGTCATCAGGACTGATCAGGTGTGGAAGACCTGGGCGGAGCTACAGGGACAGGAGGGGAGGAGGGACAAACAGCACGGGGAACACATACAGCCGTAACACCTGGGAGCTACAGGGACAGGAGGGGAGGAGGGACAAACAGCACGGGGAACACATACAGCCGTAACACCTGGGAGCTACAGGGACAGGAGGGGAGGAGGGACAAACAGCACGGGGAACACATACAGCCGTAACACCTGGGAAGTCAGAAAGTAACGAGAGAGCAAACACATTGTTGACGTTGTTATTTTCATAGGATTTGTTGACGGTAAGAAATGTGTTTAAAACAGCAGCTGAATCCTTTAAACTCTTTACCTGTTCTGCTGTTGTCAGTCTGTGACACTGCTGTGGAAATATATTCAGATTATGTTGATTTGATTTGATTTGATTTGATTTGATTTGATTTGATTTGAGCAGATTATTCAGAGCAAACTGATGTCTTTTATCTTTGGAAAACAGATTTTCAAACCTGTTTCACCGCCGTTCATCCGCCTGCTGTTCTGTTTACCGCCTGACAGACGACATTTTAAACTACCGTATTTCCTCTAATATTGGCCCGGGCCTTTATTTCCCTCAGCTGCAGAGGGTCCCAGGCCTTTATTGGAAGCAGGCTGATATTAGAGACAGGCCTTTATTTCTAATTCCCTCTGTTTGATAAGTATATTTGCTCATATTTTAGTATGAAACCTCCTTGTTTTCTGATCTGCTTCTGTTGGGGTTCGTTAGGTAGCCGGTTTTTTGTTACCGCGACGTATTACTATAATTACGGTAATCGACGACGGCACGCTCCGGAGACTTCCGCCAGGAGTTTACTGGTGTCCACCGCTGTTTTTAGCTGCGACCAGCAGCTCTACAGCTCGCTCTGTCAGTCTGTCAGTCGCTCTGTCAGTCTGTCAGTCGCTCTGTCTGTCGCTCTGTCGGTCGCTCTGTCAGTCGCTCTGTCAGTCAGTCGGTCGGTCGGTCGGTCAGTCGCTCGGTCAGTTGGTCCACATAAGTTTCCCCAGCCTTTGGCGGCCTGTAGCCTCACAGCACGCGGTCTCAGCTATGACGAATTCACGTTTGTTTCCTAAGTTTTTCCCGGCCTGTCTGTATATCTGTCTGTATATCTGTCTGTATATCTGTCTGTATATTTGGAGCCGGTCTTTATTTGTTCTGTCGACCGCGGCCCGGGACGTTATCGGAGACCCGGCTTTTAACTGACTACCGGCCACTATTAGAGGAAATACGGTAAATAAAAACATTTCTACTCCACACGTTTATTTTTTCAGATTTTTCTCTAATTTTTGCTTTTCTTTCTTATGAAATACTGAAGTTTTCCTCTGATATGAAAAAGAATAAAATATAAGAATCTACTCTATTCTGTTCTTCTCTATTTTATTCTATTTTACTCTATTTGATTCCATTCGGTTCTGTTTAGTTCTGTTCTGTGTTCTGAAGCCTCATGAATATGGAAATCCCTCCTGAAGCTGCAGCGTCTTCCTAATTTCTACAACCTCTCCCTCCAAACACACACACACACACACACACACACACACACACACACACACACACACACACACACACACACACACACACACATACACACACACACACACACACACACACACACACACACACAGCAGGTCTGGTTAGAGCTCTGCAGGTTTTTGCAGACTGCGGCACTTTTAAAACTTTTCTTACTGGCTGGGTGAAGACGGCAGAGAGGAAAAATCAAACCGCTCTTTGTTTTCCAGCCTGTTGATACAGCAGCTCGCTTCTGCACATGCTCATTAGATGCTGAGAGCAACCAGATCTGCTTTACTGCTGTTTACAACACCGACCAAATCCACACACACACACACACACACACACACACACACACACACACACTGTTTTTTCATAGGAAAACATTTTTGGTAACGGCCCGATTGTTCCGGTGTTTCTGGGCTTTCAGGTAACTCCGCCCCCTCTGGCGGCCATGTTGGCGGTCCTCAGCTCTGTGAACAGCTGATTGTGTTTCTGTCCGTCTCAACCGAGGTTATTATAGTTTTGCATTTTTCATTAGTTTTTATTTATTATTTCGTTTTGACTTTTTGTTTTTAATTTCAGTTTAGTTGTAATTAGTTTTTAAAGTGGGTTTGCTAGTTTAGTTTAGTTTTAATTTTTTGAAAATTCTTAGTTTTAGTTTAGTTTTTATTAGTTTCAGTGTTAGTTTTAGTCTTTTTTGTAATATGGGATATTTGTCAGGGGCGAGATTCAAAAATTCAAAATACCAGGCTTATGTATGAAATAAACACACAATACAGTTTCAGTTAGTTATTGTTTTTTTGTAAAGCCTCGTTTTTATTTTTATGAAAATGTTTTTTCACACCTAGTTTTCGTTATTTCGTAAGTTTTCGTTAACGATAATAACCTTGGTCTCAACAGAACTGAATTTTAATTAATTAATTTCCATACGAAGAGACTCTGTCTGCAGGAGCGGCTCCGGTGTGTTTACGCTGAGGTCGATCTAAACGTGTTCCGGTGCGTCTTCTCAGGGAAACATGGACGCCTTTTCCCGTTAACGTTACCGGCAGATATTGATGCTCGAGTCATACAGCAAAGACTTCTATCCACTAACGAAGCACAAGTCACTGAATGACGTTACACATGGAAACTACAAAGTTGTTGCAACATGTTTTCCTAGTTTCCCTAGAAAAGTTTTGTACACCACAATACTGTGTCAGTACAACTGTCCTGATGTTTTAAGTACTTACACAGTATTATTGTGTACTTATAATACTGGTCCATAGGTTAATACGCAGGTTAACACGCTGGAATAAGGCCATTTTAAAGTATTATCCCATTTTTCAAAGTGAAGATAAATGTTTTTAATCTGTCAGTGTCACATTAACTTGTAGAGCATGGAGGTTATAGAATAAGAGAGGTGCTGAGAAAGGTTAAGCAGCAGTCTTTGAAGGAGATTCGCTTCAAGTCATATTCATTATTATTCATCAGATTCATTGTATAAAGCGCTGCACTTGGCAAGAAAAATAAAAGTAATTCTGATCTTCCAGTCAGGCTTGACTGTGAGCTTAGAAAGTGAAGTGAGGATTTTTTAACCGTTAACCTCAAGTCATATGCTCCAGCATGTACACTTATATACATATTATATATTTACTTATTTACATATTTACTTATATACTGCTGCACATTATACTGGTGCACATGATACTGGTGCACATGGTACTGGTGCACATGATACTGGTACACATGGTACTGGTGCACATGGTACTGGTGCAGAGTGGTACACACAGTGCTGGAAATGGGCCGGAACCCCAGCGGCGTTCCAGGAGCAAAATTCAAGGGGGGGTGGAGTTCCACCTCAGAATAATCCAAACTTTATTTGTCTGATTATTGAATTTATGAACCCTAACCCTAACCCTAACCCTAAATTCAGACCAGATGAATGACTGAAACGTTTTGCAATCCAGCTCTTTAATCTCAAACAGAAACTCGGGCGTCTCCGAGAGTCAAACTGTTGTAAGAATTATTTTTCCTTTGCTAAAAACATGAAGCAAGCAGCAGTAGCAGCTGGTGGAAGCAGTATTTTTGTATTTCAAACTACTCAGATTTCAGTACTTTGTAGAATAGATCAGATTTTTATTAAATGAAAAATGACACACACACACATCATATGAATAGAACTTTCTACCAACCAACAACACACTGATGTGCTCAACACAAAACACTACTGTGAATATCTTATCAGTAGGTTTATGCCTTTTGCATTTTCAGTGTTACACTGTAGCCGGTTGTAAAAGATTGTTACAGTAATGTATATCTACTCAAATATATACAGTATAAATAAACACACACAAATGCAATACAGTAACAAAAACGTTTTTATTTTTTTTTCCAAAATGCAGTATTTTGGAACACTTGTGTTTTGTGTAGTAACACTTTACACACCCAACAGGAGAAAACCAGGAAAAAGTAAGATAAACGGTTTTCTGTAAAAAAAAAAAAAAAAAAAGCTGTGTTCACACAGACTGGGCGTCTCTCAGTTCTGCAGAAGATCTAAAAACATGATGTGATTGGTTATGGTACAAGAATATTTCTATTTTTCAATATGAAATGACACATTCATGTAACATTGGCCAACCATCACTGAGCAGCACAGGCCTGCTGATGGTTAGGACTATAGTAGACCTGTACTATAAGGAACAGCATGGGGTAGAGAGGAGTAACAGGCAGCTGCTCTCTACACCATGATGCTGCTGCTCATGTTCTCCTGGTTCTGAATGTCTGGATGATGGAAGCAGCAGTGAAGCTCAGGTTGGTCTGGACTCTCTGCCCAGACTCCCTCATGCTCAGTCCATGTGGACCACATGGTGAACCAAAGTGACCCGGATCTCATCTGAGATAACTGTTCTCCTTGCTCTTCTTTGTCCTCGTCCTCCTCTTCCTCCTCTTCCTCTCACTCCTCTTCCTCTAGCTCTCACTGTCACATTGGTTTCCATTGTTCTCAAAAACAAGAGAGCTCACCTGTGGCCTTTCTGTGCTAAAGCAGTAATGGCAGTGCTTCCAAATGAACACATGTGGTTTTAGTTTTTGAATGTTGTGCCTAAGGCAGAGAACTGTGTGTAGTGTTTTGCAAAAAGTGTGATTTAGAATTCAAAACTGAGTGTAAAGCAGAAATTGTGCTTGCAACTTTGCAGACTTGGTTTAGGGATTTGGCACATGAGTTTCAGGTTTCAGTGATTGCGTTTCAAGTTCCAGTTTTAGTGTGTAAACAATTGTGAAAAACTGTAATGCAATCATTCGATCGAGGACTTCATCTACATCACAAGCAATATTTTCCCTTGAATGACGGATCCAGGCCTGGAGTAGGGTCATACGCTCATGGGGTTTGCGGTCATATACTTTCCAACGCCATGCTGAAAAAGATTCTTCTATTGGATTGAGAAAGGGGGAATATGGTGACAGATAAAGGACTGAAAATGGTGGGTGGATATTGAACCGGTTGTGGACCAGAGCAGTGGAAGCTTACATCGTCCCAAATGAGAACACAGTTAGGCTGGTCTGGGCCCTCTCCTTCTGGGGGGATGAGGATATTTTGGAGTGCGTCTAGAAAAACAAGCAAACGGGCTGAACTGTAGGGACCAAGATTTGCACGATGGTGGATGACACCACGGTGACTTATGGCTGCGCACATAGTCACATTTCCACCACGCAGGCCAGGGACATCAACGGCAGCGCGGTGGCCAATGATGTTCCTTCCCCACCGTCTGGTCTTGGTGAGAATTATGAAGATATACTCGTGCGCGGTAGCATTCAAATCAAGTTCAAGAACTCTCTGAAAAGGAAAACATAACAGACAACAGGCCTTCATACAGGAACACTGAAGTGCATAGTGAACAGCAACAGGTCTATACAGAGTACTGAAAGAATGTGGTCAATCACAGTGATCAGCTGTACTCACTTCCACATATCGATAGCGTAGCTCTTTCACTCGGTCAGTTCCTCTCATGACTTGTTTCATTCGTACATGATTTCGGCGTAGGACACGATCAGTGGTGGAAAGGCTGACCTGGTGTATGTTTGTGAACATGGGTGTGTTGTCTTGGATAAGTCTTCTTTGAATTTCCTGCAGTTTGATCACATTATTAGCATTATTATAACACCATGTCTACTATAGCTGTCTCTTGCTCATTTGTGAATATTCCAGCTCTGCCACCGCTGGTCGTCTTTCAATTCTGTGAAAGAAAGCATATATAGGCTACACATTTCATTAATGTAAGACACAAAATAATATTACTGTATACTATGCATCTCAGCAGTGTACTCTAATCACTGAGCACTGTATTGATATGATACCATGAAGTTGCATTACTGTAATTACTGTAGACAGTATAGAAGACTATCGAAGAGGTTACTTAACCTATTCTCATCTCTAAAGGCCCGGATAACAGAGGCCACAGTGACGCTTCGGTCATGGTCAACCCAGGGTTGATTACGTGATCAACCAAAGTTGCACGTATTTCATCTGAAATATTAGCTCCTCCTCCTCCTCCTCCTCCTCCTCCTCCTCCTCCTGCTCCTCTGACAAATAATTGAAAAGTTTAGCCAATTGAGTTTAGCAGGTGTGGCGTGAGTGAGACCAGTTGGTAATTAGAGTTTGGCATTTGAAGGCCAGTGTTTTCCATGTGAACAAACAAGGCTTGATTATGAAAATTGTGCTAAATGATGAGATTTGATGTGTAGAGTTGTGCAGAAATGTGATTTAGAATTGCTATCTGAGTGAAAACAAAGGAATTGTGCTTAGAGTTTGGCAGAAATAATCTTCATGTTTTCACCATTGTGTGCATAGTTCCAGTTTTAGTGTGTAAACAATTGAGAAAAACCGTATTAAAGAGCAAGCTGTAGTTCGGTGTTGACCCCCTGTTTAATTAGTCTTTCTACAGGGTGAGCCGTGCCGGTTTGTCCTCGTGGCTCAGACTGAGAGCGTCTTCCTCGTAACATGAAGGTTGTGGGTTCAATTCCAGTCTCACACAGTGGAAATATGTTGTTGTCCTCTCTATGCCTTTAGCCTTAAAAATGACAAACAGTTTGTGTGCTCTGTACAATAAACTTCTTACAGTTTTTTACAATTGATTACAAACTTTTCTCCATACTGAGTTCACTTTTTCAAAACTCTTCACACTGTTGTCACTAACCCGACACACAGCTCGGCACAACAGTTCGCAAAATGCACCAAAACTACCAAAACACTGCAGACTTGTGTCAAAATCAAATGATTCCACCAAAACAGCAGCATAGTTTTCTCCAGCAGCAACACTTTGTCTCATAACACTCTCACCTAAAAACACTGACAACAGGCAGCTTTACAGCAGATGAGTCATTTTATGGCAATCTTTGATGTAGTAAATCATTTTGTGCTCTCTAGTTTTTTGTTGTTATTGTTAATTGTATAAGAAATGTGTACATTGTCTTATTTTACAGTAAACAAAGTTCCCATTTGAACTTGTAACATTTGAACATTTGAACTTGTAAATGTAAGTTTTGAACAGAGTATGTGAGCATGTGCAGACCGGGCTGCAGACACACCTGGTTCTGCTGCTTTGAGACTTTGAGTGAAGAAAAGAATTGAAGAATTTTGAAAGCTGTGGTCAGTGAATGTCTCTGGTGTTAAACCAATGCATTTTGTGTCCGCATAGACTTCTGTTGTGCTGACAGTGTGAAGAGGTTTGAAAAAGTGAGTCTAGCCTTGAGACAGGCTTGGAACCAACTGTAAAAAAAACTGTAATAGTGATTTGAATTAATGATAAGTTTAGTTGAACTGCAGATTCACTGCACAAGAAGTATTCAGAGAAATAGTGAATTGTCAGAAACAGAGGCCAACAGGCTGAGCTTCATCTCACCTGTCTGTGAAATTCATAGTGATGTGGCATAAAAGTAAAAAAAAAAACGTCAATATTCCTAAAGCCTCTTATAGAAGTCAGGTCAGACTGTGAAGTCTTCAACAGCAGGAGGATCACAGAGGAGTCTGTGACAACAGATCAGGTCTGATTTCCTCTAGGAAAACAGACCCAGTGTTTAAACTTAATATTCTTAATATTCATATCATTTATTTTCAGCTGTATCATGTTGGCAGAGTCAGAGTGAGGATAAAGCAGTTGACAGTTTATATCACAGGTGCATTACATTGATCATATTGTTTTTTCTGGATGATGATACTGGGGATCTCCAGTCCTCCCAGTAAAATCTGTCCTTTTCCAGCTCTGGGTACACATGATACTGGTATACCTGAATTTCTATAGGCAATTGGTTGTACTGACACAGTCCTAACACAGTATTGTTGTGTACTTACAGTAATTTTCCACAGGTTAAAGCCCCTATGTGTAGAATTTGTATCTGATTATATCATCCTCAAATTGATTTTGATACCATAAAGGTTTGTCGGAAAATTGGTTTAGTCTCTGTGTTGCTTTCAGTCTGTTCAGTCTCTGAGTCCCTGTCCTGCTGACTGACGGAGAGATGGAGAGATGGAGAGATGGAGAGATGGAGAGATGGAGAGAGGGAGAGATGGAGCCTCTGCCAAACCAGGGAGGAAACAGGCAGTGTGAATGCAGACTAGCTGCTCAGACTGAACAGTGTGAAGTGAATCAATACGGCAGATAGCAGTAACATGGAAGACAGGACTGTAACTGCTGGACGCTCTGCAACAAAACAAAACAAGAAGCCGATAACAGAAGAGGCTAAAACAGCTAAGAGGGAGAGGGAGGGCGGCGCGAGACCCGATCGATCGGATCGATCGGCTCGAAGTTCCCGTTCCCCGGCCCCCCGTGGCTGACCGGAGACTCCGGTCACCAAACCCCGGGAGCCCCACGGACCCGTCGGCGCCCAGCGCTCGCTCTGTAAGGCAGAGCCGCATCAGACCAGAGCCAACCTCCGGAGAGCTGGACGGAGCTCAGGAGGTTTCAGACTCAGAGCTGCTTCCTTTCTCCTACATGTCAAACACCAATAAGGGTCTCAAACTGTTACCAAAGTTTTTAACTATTTTTTAGGACCCGTGTGGTTTATATCTGTGTAATGGCATAACATTAGTTTATTTGTGTAGTGAGCTACCTGTACAGCTGCTAAGCTATGTCACCTAGCCTAGCAAATTAGCTTCACTTACATACGTACAGAGCCGGCTGCCGACAGAGAGCGGAGGTACAGAAGGTAAAGAAAGTGTCACAGCCACTTAGTGAGCAGACCGTGGCGTTCCTCCTGTCAGTGTGTGGGCTGTAATCACATCGTTTAGTTCTGCCGCCTGGTTCTGACGTCCGGTGTCCGTTCATGTGTCCTGCCTTCTGCAGCTCGACCGGCCGTAATCACCACATTTAATACCACTCCATACTCCATACTCAACTCCATACTCCATACTCCATACTCCATACTCAACTCCATACTCCATACTCCATACTCCATACTCAACTCCATACTCCATACTCCATACTCAACTCCATACTCCATACTCAATTCCATACTCCATACTCAACTCCATACTCCATACTCAACTCCATACTCCATACTCAACTCCATACTCAACTCCATACTCCATACTCAACTCCATACTCCATACTCAACTCCATACTCCATACTCCATACTCCATACTCCATACTCCATACTCCATACTCAACTCCATACTCCATACTCCATACTCCATACTCCACACTCTGATTGCGTTACTTGGTTTGTGTTTAGTTCGTTAGCGATATCAGCTGCAGCTCGTAGCATCAGAGGAGTAAATGTTGGACAGACGGTTCACAGACAGCGATCCCCAAACATCTGGTAACTCCAGTTCTCACAATAAGAAACTACTTCATAGTACAATGCTGTGATTAGGAATAACTAGGTCAGCGTCTGTTCAGAACCTCCAAACCGCTCATCCAACCAGCTTCAGACTCCACACTGAGCTTCCAGTCGCCGCTCGCTTGTTTATTCAAAGTTTATTAATATTGATCGCGTCGCGTGTCCGATCCCACGCCGCTCGTCCTCGGGTCCCCAGCAACACACCCGGCAAGCGTGAAGTCGATCGGGCGAACGGTTCTCGAGATCTGAAGGACACACACACAGACAGAGATTCCTTACTTCATATTACGATATAGGAACTAACGCTGGAGTGTTTTGTTTCCGTGTTGTGGCTTTATGAAGCGCGCTCACAGACGCCGCTAAGAGGTCGCAAAGACGTTTGCGACAGTGACGTTTTTTGGCACTACCACTAGGAGCTTTACCACACAGGGGCTTTACTGCAACATGCTGGAATAAAGCCATCAGGAAATAGTGTTATAATAAAAAGAAATACAAATACTGTTCTGTCAGTTTAGTCGGTATAACTAGAAATAAAGTAGAGACAGTACTTACATGCTGCATATATTTTCATATTTCATTTTTCTTTCAGTTGTCTCAGTACGTTCTACTGTTATTCTGACACATTTAATTAGTTTTCATACTTTTTTTATTAATATATACTGTATATATACTGTGTCTGTATACATATAGACAGTATGCAGCATAATATCTCCAATTTGGATGCATTGGTAAGTGGTGAGTATTATGGGATGCATGCAGTGAGCAGGATGATGTTTGTTCTGATTTGTCAGGAGCTGAAAGTCCATCCAAACAAATGTGGCTTCAGTTTATTGGTTTCTGAGCTACTGGAGGCAGAATGTGTTTGCATGTATTAGCATTGCAAATGCAAGTCAGTGGAGTTAAGAGGCATTATTGTGAAAAAAAACACATTCAGTACATTATAATTAAACTCCTGACCACAGACAGGCTGCGCTGCAACCGAAAGGTCACAGGTTTGACCCCCGCAGCGTCCAGCAGCCTGACAGTTAGACTGAAGTCGGTTTTTAAAGGCTGATGCTGATGTTTTCTACCGATATTCAGTATCTTAAAGTTTTCAGGTTTCTGATGTTTCCTCTCTGCAGCAGGACAGTCTGCTCCGGGTCAGACTGAGAAATCTGACAGGGGATCTGCTGCCGGGGCTCAGGTGAGTTTAAAGGTTTTAAAGGGTGTGTGTGTGTGTGTGTGTGTGTGTGTGTGTGTGTGTGTGTGTGTGTGTGTGTGCGTGTGTGTGTGTGTGTGTGTGTTCTGGCATCCCGGCCTGTTTATTCTGACAAACACCTCCCTCTCTTCTCTCCTCTCTGCTGCCAGACTCTTCACCAGAGCCAGAGGAGAGTAATGATGTTTACTGGTGTGTGTGTGTGTGTGTGTGTGTGTGTGTGTGTGTGTGTGCGCTGTTTGTCAGTGAATGTGTGTGTGCATCATGTATGTGTGTGTCTGTGTCTCAGTGTGTGTGTATGTGTGGGTATGTGTGTGTCACTTGTGTGTCTGTGTGTATTTGTTGTCTATGTGCGTGTGTGTGCGTGTGCCTGTCCATGTGTGTGTCTGTGTACTCTGTGGGTTTATGTGTGTTTATGTGTGTATGTGTGTGTGTGTGTGTGTGTGTGTGTGTGTGTGTGTGTCAGACTGAACTGATGGAACGTTTCGGCTCCAGAAGTCCATTACAGTGGGGCGGAAAACCCGGTGGGCGGAACGGGACAGGGTCTGACGGGACGGGACGGGGACTGATGGGACAGGATGGGACGGGACGGGGTCTGACGGGACGGGACGGGGTCTGATTGGCACGGGATGGGACGGGACGGGACGGGGCGTTGAGTTGCGGGGCGGGGTGAGGCGGGATGCGACCCCATGTCAAATATTCAGAGTGATTTGAAGAGTCGGACGGTTCGATCAGGATCGGATGGGAGCGGAGATCACATGCTGTAACACATCAGAACTCTTCAGCTGCTTTATTGAGGTGACAAATCATTTTTCGTGGATGATGAAGCAGAGGAACGTCTGGTCGTCACAGACAGGAATACAGACGAGCAGAGAGGATTGTGGGCCGGATACAGTCGCTTTATATTCTGTAAATTTACATAATTCTTCATATGCTGATATTTTCTAGCTTGTTATAGAGCGATGGCTCTTATCCCGGGCTTTTAGTGGCTCTAATCCTCTGATCCTTATCCTGGATCACATTCATTTTGATCATTTTGGGGGGTCGCAAGATAATTTATGAGAAAGACAAAACAGATTTCTGCTATATACATTTATCATCATGTCTAATTTTTCAGATTTTTCTCAAATTTTGGCTTTTTTTCTTGTGAAATACTGAATAGTTTTCAGCCTCTCAGTCTCTGTTGATAATGAATCAAATAAACAAGCTGAAAAGGGAAAATCATTCTGGGTGAATGTTCAGTACTCTGTTGGTGAGCAGGCTTCGCTTCAGGAGTCTCCGTCTCTGCTGCTGAACGCTCTGCTGCTGTGGCCTCTTCCTCTTTGCTGTGTTGCCTGGTTGTTTCCCAGCACCACAGCAGAAAAACTGGCATTTATGTATCTGAATGTAAAAATTTTTACTTTAAATTTTGAAAAATACACCAGGGAGACATAAACATGGTTTCTCTGTGTGTGGCAGTCTGCCAGCTTGTGTTCAGCCAGGTTTCCTTTTCTAAAAAATCACTTTGGCTGCAGCAGTATCAGGAATCTAAAACATTTCAACTACCCTGAACTACCCCGAACTACCCCGAACTACCCCGAACTACCCTGAACTACCTGAACTACCTGAACTACCCTGAACTATCTGAACTACCCTGAACTACCCTGAACTACCTGAACTACCCTGAACTACCTGAACTACCCTGAACTACCCTGAAATACCTGAACTACCCTGAACTACCTGAACTACCCTGAACTACCTGAACTACCTGAACTATCTGAACGACCCTGAACTACCCTGGACTACCTGAACTACCCTGAACTACCCTGAACTACCTGGACTACCCTGGAGTACCGTAGACTCTGTCTGATTTCAACTTGTTGCTGAATCGGTCTTGAAAAACATGTAATGTGTCCCAAGCTTTAAGTAAAAACCGAACCCTAACCCAAAGCAAAAAAGTTATTTTCATTTCGTTGTGACTTAAATGACATGAAGCTCCCATATAACACCAGTCCTGTGCCTTTGATTCACTGAAACTGTTTTCATCAGGAGGCTTCCCAGAGAGCCGGCGGGTGTAAAACAGGGTAAAACAACGTTTGGTTAAGTTCCTGTATGCATTATTAATGCAGATACTGTAAGTAGATTAAATCTAACGCATGAAACTCCTGCATCGCATTACGGTGATGCAGCAGTAATGGATTCTCTCATTGTAAATTAATGAGCTTAACCTCAGAGAGAAACACACGGGATGCATTAAAAGAGATAAAGGGTCAGAGAGCAGAGCTGGCAAGCACGTATGGACACACACACACACACACACACACACACACACAGACACACACACACACACACACGCACACACACACACACACACACAGACACACACACACGCAGACACACACACACACACACAGACACACACACACACGCACACACACACAGACACACACACACACACACACACACACACACACACACACACACACACACACACACACACACAGACACCCACGCCTTTCTTCACATGTTAGAAGAGGACACTAAAGGATTAAAAGAAAAATCCCCGGAAAACACTTTAACCCACTTTAAAAACAGCTATTATATCACAGACGAGGTGACGTCACCTCCAGATGTTTCCAGTCTGATGTGAGAAAATGTTTCAGGATGTAAAACCTCAGCGGTAAACGTCAGGTTTTGGTGTCAGTCCCTCAGGATCAAAGAGCGAGGGCTTCTTTCTAGAGCCGCCATTTTGCACCAAGAGACGTTCAACAATCATACAGGGAGAGAGCCACCAGAGAAGAGGAGAGAGACCAGTTTCTCCACCACAGGAGCAGGAGAGAGACCAGTTTCTCCACCACAGGAGCAGGAGAGAGACCAGAATGCACTGCAGGAGCAGGAGAGAGACCAGTTTCTCCACCACAGGAGCAGGAGAGAGACCAGCATGCACTGCAGGAGCAGGAGAGAGACCAGAATGCAATGCAGGAGAGAGACAGGTGGGGCTCTGAGTGAGGAGTAACGCTCACTTTTCCTTCACTCAGTTATCACTATCTCTCTCTCCACCTTCACATAAAACCCACAAGTCCCCGCCCCTTCTCTGGGGGTTGTTGAAAGGCATTCTGGGAAACGTAGTAAATCACTAACTGCAGTAGAAGCAGACGAGGCAGATTGAGGGAAAGTGGGTTCAACATAAAACTAAATTCCAACACTTCCTCACTAAATGACTCTTGACTGAACTGAACATCACAGACGGAGGAGATCTCCAGGTTCAGAAAGATCTTCAGTCACATTAAAGTTTCATTAAAACCATCCTGAGGAATCTGATGGAGGAGCAGGTCGGTGTTTCCGTTAGCGATCAATTGAACCCAACACAAGGCTGATTGATTTCCTGCTCCTTCCTCTGAACAGCTGACAGACATCAACATCAACATCTGACTGTCTGACCCAAATCAATCTGCTGACACAGTTTGTGTTTTTCAGGTGAAATTGTGCCATTATTCATTGCAGTAACAGGTTTTTACAGCAGTGTTTTGAATTGATCTCAGCAGTGTGTCATGGCTGCTTTGTAGTGTGTGTGTATCTGATGGCTTCTGTGTGATGTCTGAAGGCAAAGTCTGGTTTAGATGTCAGATCACATGGTTTTGAGTGGAGAGTTTGGTTTTGAAATGGAAGTTTGAAGTTTGTGAAGATGAGTGTGCAGTTATGCATTTGTGTTTAGAGTTTTGAGAAATGGAGAATAATTTCAAGAAATGTGTCTTAGCAATCAAGAAAAACTGTAACTCGTTATAATTATTTATTAGTATTATTATTAATTATTATGCCTGCTTAAAGTCCCCATGAAATGAACTCTCATTACTTTTCCTTCTTTAACGACCTGCAGCACCAGGAGGAAACAAAACCAATAAAACGACTGAAAGGCCTGATGGAGTCAGTGTGTGTGTGTGTGTGTGTGTGTGTGTGTGTGTGTGTGTGTGTGTGTGTGTGTGTGTGTGTGTGTGTGTGTGTGTGTGTGTGTGTGAGCAAATCAGTGTGAGACTGCAGGAATGGAAGCTGTGGCTCTGCAGCATCCGGACGGTCTCTCTCAGAGCGTCTCTCTCTGAGCGTCTCTTTCTGAGCATCTCTCTCTCTGAGTCTCTCTCTCTCTGAGCGTCTCTCTCTGAACGTCTCTCTCAGAGCATCTCTCTCTGAGCGTCTCTCTCTGAGCGTCTCTTTCTGAGCGTCTCTCTCTCTCTGAGCGTCTCTCTCTGAGTCTCTCTTTCTCTGAGCATCTCTCTCTCTGAGCGTCTCTCTCTGAGCGTCTCTCTCTCTGAGTCTCTCTCTCTCTGAGCGTCTCTCTCTCTGAGTCTCTCTCTCTCTGAGTCTCTCTCTCTCTGAGCGTCTCTCTCTCTGAGTGTCTCTCTCTCTCAGCGTCTCTCTCTCTGAGTCTCTCTCTCTCTGAGCGTCTCTCTCTGAGTCTCTCTCTCTGAGCGTCTCTCTCTCTGAGTCTCTTTCTCTCTGAGCATCTCTCTCTGAGCGTCTCTCTCTAAGCCTCTCTCTCTGAGCGTCTCTCTCTGAGCGTCTCTCTCTCTGAGTCTCTCTCTCTCCGAGCATCTCTCTCTGAGCGTCTCTCTCTGAGCGTCTCTCTCTCTCTGAGCATCTCTCTCTGAGCGTCTCTCTCTGAGCGTCTCTCTCTGAGCGTCTCTCTCTCTGAGCGTCTCTCTCTGAGTCTCTCTCTCTCTGAGCATCTCTCTCTGAGCGTCTCTCTCTGAGCGTCTCTCTCTGAGTCTCTCTCTCTCTGAGCGTCTCTCTCTGAGTCTCTCTCTCTGAGCGTCTCTCTCTCTGAGTCTCTTTCTCTCTGAGCATCTCTCTCTCTGAGCGTCTCTCTCTAAGCCTCTCTCTCTGAGCGTCTCTCTCTAAGCCTCTCTCTCTGAGCGTCTCTCTCTCTGAGTCTCTCTCTCTCTGAGCATCTCTCTCTGAGCGTCTCTCTCTGAGCGTCTCTCTCTCTCTGAGCGTCTCTCTCTGAGTCTCTCTCTCTCTGAGTGTCTCTCTCTCTCTGAGCGTCTCTCTCTCTCTGAGTGTCTCTCTCTCTCTGAGCGTCTCTCTCTCTGAGTCTCTCTCTCTCTGAGTGTCTCTCTCTCTCTGAGCGTCTCTCTCTCTCTGAGCGTCTCTCTCTGAGCGTCTCTCTCTCTCTGAGCATCTCTCTCTGAGCGTCTCTCTCTGAGCGTCTCTCTCTGAGCGTCTCTCTCTCTGAGCGTCTCTCTCTGAGTCTCTCTCTCTCTGAGCGTCTCTCTCTCTGAGTCTCTCTCTCTCTGAGTCTCTCTCTCTCTGAGCGTCTCTCTCTCTGAGTCTCTCTCTCTCTCAGCGTCTCTCTCTCTGAGTCTCTCTCTCTCTGAGCGTCTCTCTCTGAGTCTCTCTCTCTGAGCGTCTCTCTCTCTGAGTCTCTTTCTCTCTGAGCATCTCTCTCTGAGCGTCTCTCTCTAAGCCTCTCTCTCTGAGCGTCTCTCTCTGAGCGTCTCTCTCTCTGAGTCTCTCTCTCTCCGAGCATCTCTCTCTGAGCGTCTCTCTCTGAGCGTCTCTCTCTCTCTGAGCATCTCTCTCTGAGCGTCTCTCTCTGAGCGTCTCTCTCTGAGCGTCTCTCTCTCTGAGCGTCTCTCTCTGAGTCTCTCTCTCTCTGAGCATCTCTCTCTGAGCGTCTCTCTCTGAGCGTCTCTCTCTGAGTCTCTCTCTCTCTGAGCGTCTCTCTCTGAGTCTCTCTCTCTGAGCGTCTCTCTCTCTGAGTCTCTTTCTCTCTGAGCATCTCTCTCTCTGAGCGTCTCTCTCTAAGCCTCTCTCTCTGAGCGTCTCTCTCTAAGCCTCTCTCTCTGAGCGTCTCTCTCTCTGAGTCTCTCTCTCTCTGAGCATCTCTCTCTGAGCGTCTCTCTCTGAGCGTCTCTCTCTCTCTGAGCGTCTCTCTCTGAGTCTCTCTCTCTCTGAGTGTCTCTCTCTCTCTGAGCGTCTCTCTCTCTCTGAGTGTCTCTCTCTCTCTGAGCGTCTCTCTCTCTGAGTCTCTCTCTCTCTGAGTGTCTCTCTCTCTCTGAGCGTCTCTCTCTCTCTGAGCGTCTCTCTCTGAGCGTCTCTCTCTCTCTGAGCATCTCTCTCTGAGCGTCTCTCTCTGAGCGTCTCTCTCTGAGCGTCTCTCTCTCTGAGCGTCTCTCTCTGAGTCTCTCTCTCTCTGAGCGTCTCTCTCTCTGAGTCTCTCTCTCTCTGAGTCTCTCTCTCTCTGAGCGTCTCTCTCTCTGAGTCTCTCTCTCTCTCAGCGTCTCTCTCTCTGAGTCTCTCTCTCTCTGAGCGTCTCTCTCTGAGTCTCTCTCTCTGAGCGTCTCTCTCTCTGAGTCTCTTTCTCTCTGAGCATCTCTCTCTGAGCGTCTCTCTCTAAGCCTCTCTCTCTGAGCGTCTCTCTCTGAGCGTCTCTCTCTCTGAGTTTCTCTCTCTCCGAGCATCTCTCTCTGAGCGTCTCTCTCTGAGCGTCTCTCTCTCTCTGAGCATCTCTCTCTGAGCGTCTCTCTCTGAGCGTCTCTCTCTGAGCGTCTCTCTCTCTGAGCGTCTCTCTCTGAGCGTCTCTCTCTCTGAGTTTCTCTCTCTCCGAGCATCTCTCTCTGAGCGTCTCTCTCTGAGCGTCTCTCTCTCTCTGAGCATCTCTCTCTGAGCGTCTCTCTCTGAGCGTCTCTCTCTGAGCGTCTCTCTCTCTGAGCGTCTCTCTCTGAGTCTCTCTCTCTCTGAGCATCTCTCTCTGAGCGTCTCTCTCTGAGCGTCTCTCTCTGAGTCTCTCTCTCTGAGCGTCTCTCTCTCTGAGTCTCTTTCTCTCTGAGCATCTCTCTCTCTGAGCGTCTCTCTCTAAGCCTCTCTCTCTGAGCGTCTCTCTCTAAGCCTCTCTCTCTGAGCGTCTCTCTCTGAGCGTCTCTCTCTCTGAGTCTCTCTCTCTCTGAGCGTCTCTCTCTGAGCGTCTCTCTCTCTCTGAGCGTCTCTCTCTGAGTCTCTCTCTCTCTGAGTGTCTCTCTCTCTCTGAGCGTCTCTCTCTCTCTGAGCGTCTCTCTCTCTGAGTCTCTCTCTCTCTGAGTGTCTCTCTCTCTCTGAGCGTCTCTCTCTCTCTGAGTGTCTCTCTCTCTCTGAGCGTCTCTCT
This sequence comes from Centroberyx affinis, assembly GCF_046629955.1. Classification (NCBI taxonomy): domain Eukaryota; kingdom Metazoa; phylum Chordata; class Actinopteri; order Beryciformes; family Berycidae; genus Centroberyx; species Centroberyx affinis. Next base: position 26,044 of record NW_027282010.1, read on the forward strand.
CTCTGAGTCTCTCTCTCTCTGAGCGTCTCTCTCTCTCTGAGCGTCTCTCTCTGAGCGTCTCTCTCTGAGCGTCTCTCTCTCTCTGAGCGTCTCTCTCTGAGCGTCTCTCTCTCTCTGAGTCTCTCTCTCTCTGAGCGTCTCTCTCTGAGCGTCTCTCTCTCTCTGAGCGTCTCTCTCTGAGCGTCTCTCTCTCTCTGAGCGTCTCTCTCTCTCTGAGCGTCTCTCTCTGAGCGTCTCTCTCTGAGCGTCTCTCTCTCTCTGAGCGTCTCTCTCTCTGAGTCTCTCTCTCTCTGAGTGTCTCTCTCTCTCTGAGCGTCTCTCTCTCTCTGAGTGTCTCTCTCTCTCTGAGCGTCTCTCTCTCTGAGTCTCTCTCTCTCTGAGCGTCTCTCTCTCTCTGAGCGTCTCTCTCTGAGCGTCTCTCTCTGAGCGTCTCTCTCTCTCTGAGCGTCTCTCTCTGAGCGTCTCTCTCTCTCTGAGTCTCTCTCTCTCTGAGCGTCTCTCTCTGAGCGTCTCTCTCTCTCTGAGCGTCTCTCTCTGAGCGTCTCTCTCTCTCTGAGCGTCTCTCTCTCTCTGAGCGTCTCTCTCTGAGCGTCTCTCTCTGAGCGTCTCTCTCTCTCTGAGCGTCTCTCTCTGCTGGGCTGAGGGCTTCAGACAGATCTGGAAGCAGTTTGTTGAGTTTAGATTAGCGGCTGAATATTAATTTGAAGCTGAGCTCTGATTGGCCGCTGGGCCTCGGGGCTCATTATAAAATCCATCAGAGGCTTGGAGGCTCAGCTTCCTCCTTCCTGTTTCCTGCTGGGTGAAGGTGTGAGGCGGCTCTTCAGGTAAATTAAAGTCCTAATTACAGAGAGCAGGTTCCTCTGACTCTGTGGGGACATTTCAGCTCCTCACATAAACAAACTGACAATTTCCCCCGCCGCTAATTACGGTCTGTGGAAGTTTAATTAAAGGAGAAGAGAGGAGGTGAGGAACTCGTTAAGGGGAGGAGGTGAGGAACTCGTTAAGGGGAGGAGGTGAGGAACTCGTTAAGGGGAGGAGGTGAGGAACTCGTTAAGGTCAACGAGGCGGCCGCTCAGGGGGCCGGAGCCACATGTTGGGCTCGTTTAGTGTTCCGCTGAGTGATCGCCCCTCTGCGTCTGTTCGGGACGGAGTCCTCCTCCTCCTCCTCCTCGTCCTCCTCCTCTTCCTCCTCCTCCTCATCCTCCTCCTACTCCTCCTCCTCCTCGTCCTCCTCCTCCTCGTCCTCCTCGTCCTCCTCCTCTTCCTCCTCCTCCTCCTCCTCTTCCTCCTCCTCCTCGTCCTCGTCCTCCTCGTCCTCCTCGTCCTCCTCCTCTTCCTCCTCCTCCTCCTCCTCTTCCTCCTCCTCCTCCTCCTCGTCCTCCTCCTCTTCCTCCTCCTCCTCCTCCTCCTCCTCCTCGCTCTGACCCTCAGGTGGGGGGTTAGGTGGATTGCGAGGACAGCGGCGTTTCAACATCTTTTACCCAGAATGCCTCACTGCCCGGCGGTGCGTCAGTCTCAGCTGTTTTCCTTCCCAAGGACAGTCTGTTGTGTCTGTAGCAGCTACATCACAAAACCTTCTGAACGTGTTTCCATGACAACGGACCGGCCAGCCGCCAACCAACTATTGATTAGGTTTTGGCGGTGATCCAGATCCAGGTTTCCATCAGCAGGATTATAGTTTTTACTTTTTACAGACAGACAGACATAGAGACAGACAGACAGACATAGAGAC